>NC_031971.2:37731582-38031582 GCF_001858045.2 Oreochromis niloticus | reverse complement strand
TTGAGGGCATACGTCTATACCTCTTTCATTTTGTCCCACCAGTTACCTGACTGAGGCTGCTGTGGCTGAAACGCTCTCAGGATGTGCTTCCATAGTTGGCCTTAAGTTTCCTATACGAATGATCCTTCACCTCTGACCTCTGTAAACAGTGCTGAGATAAGGTTTGTGGGCTCAGTCATTCATTTTGATTTATTATGAATTAAACTTATATTGTTTATTATCATACCAAAATGGCAACGCAAAATGCTCATCTCCTTGCTTCGAAATGGGATCAACTGGAGCCAGCCTCAAGTGGTCACTGGAGGTACTTCAGTTTTTGGAGAGGCTATGATGGCTTTTTGCGGTTTTCCTCTGTGATTAGCTTGATGTCATTTTAAAGATGCAAATGCAGCAATTACATATCTTCATGTGAAACATGAGACAGGTTTTTTTCTCATTAAGCAGGGAAATGAAGGCAAAGTCAGACAAACTGATAAACTTTATTAAAAAAATAAGTATAAAAAGTCATACAAAAGACTATAAAGAGAACATTTAAATCACAATAATCAAAAGGCACAAGTAACCAACTTGATAAGCTTCACACTGCACACACTGCAGCCTGTTTGGTTTTGTTAGTTCAAAGCTTTCAGAGCAATAGGCAGGAGCCGCCATAAAGTTCCTACCAAACCAAATCCAAAGATTCATTTAGTTCACAGCATTTAAAAAAAGATCTGAAGCCCTGACAGGAAACAACAAATCTGTGCTGCTGGAGTTTTAGGTGGAGTCCTCCTTCCAGCGAACATCGACTCCACTCAGAGGGCATCCAGAGCAGCTCTGTTAGCCCTCCTTCCACCAGACCTCCGCAGTCCTGGATCAAAGCTGGCACCTCACAGAGCCGGGATCCTGGACCGATGTGGCCTTGCCTAACCATTCCTGCAGAGCAGACGATTTTCAGGGTTTAAAAGCTGCTTCAGGGAGTCTCAGTCGTTGGCAGCCAGCCCGAAAAGCTCCAGCAGCTCCTTGTTGTCCTCATCGATGAGATCAGCCGGCTTGTCCCCACAGTCGTTCTCCAGCTCGGGGTCGGCACCCAAGGAGAGAAGATAGCTGAAAGAAAGATAAACCGTCGTCAGTGAAAGAGATCACCATGCTTCAGTGTCAGGGAGCGTGACCTACATCTGTGGAGCCACTGTAAACAGCCGCCTCCAGCTGGCTCACTGCGATTCATTTTGCTTCCTTGGATTTGCATTGCACACAATCTTCCCTTAAGCTAAACTTCTTAACTATAGAGGAGAAAGTCTCGATGCTCACCGTGCGATGTGTGGGAAGCCATCACTGCAAGCCATGTGCAGAGGGGTCCATCCCTCCTCGTCTCTCTGGTGGATATCTGCTCCATACTGGACCAGGAGCTTCACACACTCCAGGTTCCCAGACAGGACGGCCTCGTGGATTGCAGCCATTCCTGCTCAGAGAGGAAAGCAGGACACAGCGCACTGAATAAAGTCTGAGAAGAAACATTTCTACTAGTATAACTGAACCTTTCATTCGTGTTGCTCTCACCGGAGTGGTAAATGGTGTCGAGCGTCACTCTCTGGGCTCGGATAAAGCGTCCAATCCTTTCCAGCTCGCCCTGTCGCACGTAGTCCTGGAAAAGGATGTCATTAGGGAAGTGGACACTTCGGATTGGCTTCAGAGAAGCAGCGCCTTTGCAGGTGATTGGGACGTCCTGGATGCAAGGTTTGATTCCCAAGGTCTGGGATGCAGGGCAGTGATAGTATTTCATCATGGTCTCTGCAGAAGTTTTCAAATGCAGCAAGTAGAAAAAGATCAGTCGGTCTGTTCTCAGCGTGGCTCTCTCGCTGTCTAGTGAAGAGTTCCTCTGAAGGCCCGGCCTCCCCGTGGGTCTTTTTATACTCTGTCGGGCTATTTTAGGATGCAACACCTCACAGATCCAGTGGCGAGATTTGGAAGATGAGTAGTCCCTCTGGCAGGCCTTCCCACTGGCCTGTCACAAGCTTCACGTCTCCAGACATTACAGCCAGTAACCCTTACCTCTGCTGTCACCCCCACATGCCCAGATGCTGTTCACTTAAAGATAGCGGTGACATCTTGCCAGCTGAGTGGGAGGGGGTGGGGGAAGATGGAGGCTTCTAGTAAACACCAGGCTGTGTTGGTAGGGGGTCACAGAGGGGTAAGGTTGCTGGCATGTGGAGGCTGTTGACCAGTAACTGCCTGACACAAACAGTCAAGAAAGGACGACTGTCATCATGGTCATCATTATGTGTAACACAGGACGGGTAACTTCCAGATTACTGAGGTTTGCATCATCCTCTTTATCAGTAAGGCAGCGCTGTCTTCTTCAGACTCCTTAAATGTGAAGATTTGCTTCATTTCACTTTAAGCTGTTTTCGTCTTTCCAGCTGTGTGATGCTAAAATAAAATGGATGGATTGCCTTGAAGTTTTGTTTAATGATCATCTCCAGCTGAAAAATCTAAACAAATTTGTGAAGTCCTCTGACTCCTCCTCTTTTAAATTTGTTGGTTTTTGTAAAATGTTTCTCATCAAGTTTGGTATCGAGCCTGTGGCGGCTCCTGACCCGTTATATTTATTTCCTGGTATCATATAGAGTGACAGAGAAACACTCAATGCATTATGGGAACGCCCCAGCAGCCTTAACCTATTGCAGAACAACTAAGGGATGGTTCATGGTCACCTGATCCAGCCTTAACTATAAGCTTGATGAAAAAGGAAAGTTTTAAGCCAAATCTTAAAAGTACAGCCTGAAAACTGAAGGTGATACACTGATTATTTAAGACCTTGTATGCCAGGAGAAAGATTTTAAGTTCTGGTTTTAACAGGGAGCCAATGAAGAGAAACTAATATGGGCAAAGTAAGTAATAATAAATAAAATGAAGTAAGCATCTCTGCTTAGACAGCCTCCCCTGTGACTTGAATAAATGATGGCATGGATGAAAGGATGGCTGGAGAAATAAAGTAGAATAAAAAAGGCTTTTGGCAATAAAGAAAAGTCGGATGTGTGCCTTTTTTCCCTGTCCGGCCCTCACTCACTGGCTGACTCATGGGCGTGTTACAGGATTCAGTGATTCATCATCAGATGGTGAGAATGAGACTCTGGGTGCCTGATCACAAAAATTCATCCAGGGGACTTTACATCAGCTAAACATGCACCGTCCTGTGTCCACAGCAGAGTTTAATCAGTCATTTATAAAGTTTATGGTCTGTATCACGGTTTCTAATTTGATTAAGTAATTCATGATTTATGACCATTTATTTATGTACAGCCTGCTTTCTTACAGTTTATAGGAAATATTTATCAAATTAAAGTTTTAGCTTCAGGTTTCAGCGTGCAGATCGGTCACTGTGAACATCGATGAAAAGGTCTGCGGCTCTCACCGAGGAGGGAAAATCACACACTGTGGGTTTTTATTGACTAGTTATATTTATTTCCTTTGTATTCAGCTAAATGTTTTCAAACCATTTGATAAACATTGTTTAACCACCTAGTATGGAGCTCTGAGACCTTCGTGGTGGAACAAGACAAACCAGGAGCCTGTGGAGAATAATGAGCTGAGCCACATTTTAGGACTGAGAAAGTCCTCGCTCCAGTTTCACAGGCCTCAGTTTGCTGACTGAAAGGCTGCTCTGGGAGGGGTGGAGGGCTTGGACTGTTGACCCCAGTGCTGACCTCCAGTATGCTGGCTACGTGCCGGAAAGCGGCACAAACACCAGTCAACGGGCACATTAGCAGCCCTGTGAGGCTGTACTGCATGTTCAGCTGATCTGTGAACACACAAACAACTGAAGACGTGCGCTCACGATGCATTTCAACTTTGCTGGGATTTAATGTTAACTTTAAATACCGTAAACAATATATGTAGTGTAGTTTTTATTTATTACAGCATGTCAATGAACTACATATCTGTCTGTGCTGTTGATGCGATTCCAGCATCCCAGTTGGCTCCAAAGTTATTTCAGTAATACCTGAAACAAAAAACATGCTGATCACTGAAATTAAAAACTAGATTTTAGAAAAATAGGAACTGAAACAATATTGTGCACTTATAAAACTACAAATAAGAGGTTGAAAAATAGTTATAGTTTCTGAGGACACGGTAACATTTTTTAAGTGTTGGCTTTGAGACTGTGGCTTTATTGGGACTCTGCCTCCTTTAATAATTCATGTTTTAAACCTGTGACACACAAAAGACTAAAAACACAAATCTGTAAAAGCTAAATCTGAAGCTGTAACCTATAGATTCAACAACATTTTAAAAGGAATTTTTGGTCATTTTCTGCACTTATTATTAATATAACTAAATTTATTATAGATCCTTCAATCTTCCAGGCCTTTATTTTTGCTTCGTTTCATTTTTAATAAATCCCATTTTGATTTTGAAGACTCCATATGGGTTTAAATTTATAATCATTTATTTTTGAGATGGAGTTTTTTTCAGATTGAACATCACCTGCCATATACAGTTGGGTTAGTAGTTCTCATTTGGTTTATGTTTGAAATAAATCTGTTATCTATAGTTTCAGTAACAAATAAAATACAAAAAAACAAGGAAAAAAAAAAAAAAGCAGCATGAGGCATTTTATTTTTTACATTTTTTTAAATTTATTTATTGGCCACCATTTCACGTTTTCCACATTAATTTGGATATGATGGAATGCTTCGTTAGGATTCCCCCTCCCACACCACCATCGCTGTTCAGCTGACATCACCTCACTCTACTCAAGCTTCCCCTCCCTGCCCCACACACACACACACGTGCCGACACACACACACACACACACACACACACACACACACGAGGCAAAGTAAGGGTGCTGGGCAGAGCCAAAAGGGATGCAGGAGGTACAGTATGGGTGAGGGGTGGGGCTGTTCCAACTGTTCCCTCCCCGCTTCAGATATCAGACACGTCTCTCAGACCGACCCGACCAGTAAACTCAACCAATCTCTGTTTGCTGTAGTAAACACATGAATCTCTGATTAGGCATGAATGCAGTGCAACCCATCAGAATCCCCCACCCGCCCACCCACCAGGTCTGAGAGCGTCCACATGGGCCAACTCTGCCCCAACCGGGCCAAACTGGCAACAGCTGGGCACAATGGTACATTATTAAAAAAAAAAAAAAAAAAAAAAAAAAATAGATGACAAGTCCTAAATAATAAAAAATTCAAAGCGAAAGCAATTAAATAAAATACGATTTTCCCCAAAAAGTTAACTTTGTTCCTTTTAGAATAGAGTCAGTAGCCGTGCTGAAACGAGGAGACAGAACCGAAAGATTTGGGAATGAAGAAATGACAACAGACCACCCCCCCACTGAAAGAAAGGAAATAATTGGTCTCGGCTACAGATGGGGGCTCTTTGTGCTACACCATGGGGGTTATTTTAGTGAAAACATCTACAGGATGGCCCCTTTTCCCCTGAGAGATCAGTCCTTACAAAACCGCCACACAAACCTATGGTCCTACCAGAGGGAGAAGAACACTGGCAGCAGCCCGCCCCCCCCTTACATACAAACATAGGTTACAACGCTCGATTTGCTGATACCCACACTGAACAAATGAACAGCAAGGACTCTTTAAAAGGAGGGGGGCGTGTGGAAAAACAAACATTTTGGATCTCAATGCCATTTTTTTTCTCTCTTACATTTGGTTCAAAATATACAAGGCAGACAGCTGATGTGGAGCTTTGCAGACAAGGCATTGAGGTCTCCCACAGGAGATGGTGCACTGTTCCACAGGGTCCCGCCAGGTGGGACAAGACCAGTCTGAGCCAGAGGTTGGGAGGTTGCAGATGTGACGGGGGGGGGGTGAAAAAAAACAAAAAACAAAAACCTGCCATGCCAGTGATGGACTGACTAGCTGGCGGGCTGTTATCAGGCCGGCTTACTGACTGACTGAGAGGCAGTTAAAGGGGAATAATTAATGTTCACAGGACAGGGAAGGTCCACAAGGAAGTGAAGGTGGTGATGGTGACTGTTTGGGAGGGTTAGGGCGGGACTCGTCTCCTCTCTCTCCGTTTCTGCTGACGTTTACAACTCATCGTGTTCGTTGTCGTCGTCAGTGCCGTCCTCACTATCAGAGTCGTCTTCCAAATCCTGCAGAGCAGAGAACAAGGGTTAGAGATTCAACCAATTCCAATTTACTAAATATCAACTGTCAACATAAACTACTCAAAGACATGAAAGGAACGCTTTAATTGAAAAATGCTGATATCTACTGATACAGTCCGAGTTAAAGTAAGACTTTGCTTATTGAGACAACTCAACAAATCCTGCTGGAGCTGTGACAAACTAGTGAAAATAACCTCCGATGTCACCCCAAAACCCTTTATCACTAAACAAGACCAGGAGTCAACACCATCAAGACACACAGCTCGCCATTTTGATGACATCTCTGCTTTACGTGTCTAGTCTGAGGACAGTTGTGGTGAGGAGAGGTGTGGGATATGTGAAGATGCTAATGGTGACTGCTTTTTTTGCTGGAGGCTCAGGTCTCCATGCGAAGCCCAGTAAACAGCAACAACAGCTGCAGGAGGCATTAGAGGACTGGGCTGCAATTAGACTTGTGTGAAGGGGAGGCGTGGTGGCAACAGTGGAGTGGGAAGGTGTCAGGAGAAAGTCTCCCATGCTAACGTGCACACCAGAGTGACACAGGGAAGTAGGGTAGAGTATCTCTGCATCTTTAACTGAGGATTCCTCAGAGTTTCAGAAACTTTAACCAAAGTTTTCATTTTCTTCAAATATTTGAATCCATACATGTCGTAATTCTGGCTTTTCTTCAGAAAATTTAAAGATACATTTTGATTAACTGCTTACATCTGGGCAAGATTATTTGGACATCTACATCCGTGAAAGGTCAAACGAGATACCGCCGAGCATAATCTAATTGATGATGTTCAGCGGTGACCATAAGAGTGCCGTCTGTGCACCTTGGTTCAGAGGATCTCACCTCAGGTTCCAGGTCATCATCATCTCCTGCGGGGGCACCGCCTTCTTTGCCGCCACTCTCCAGGAACTTGGTGAAGCCCTCAAGCGTTCTCTCCCCGTTGTAGTCGATCACCTGCAGATGAGACATCATTTCAGAAAGAAAACCAAGAACGGAAGAGTCTCCTCTCACGGAGGTGCATACTAATCCTCATCCAAAGGACTTATTTCCTTTTGGAAAACACTACAAATAAAGCTGAAAATAAAATCTTGTGCACTGAAAACATAAATTTGACTTTAATACAAAGATTTGGATTTAACAAAGTTAAACTTTTCCATGTTTGTTTCTGAGAAATGCACACAAAACATTTAATTGCAAAGAGAAAATGTGGCTGAGCCTCAACACTGAGTAGATTTGCTTTATTATTTTATAATGTCCAAAGCTGATCTATACACAGGACAAAAGTAAAAAAAGACAGTCAACTTTTAGAAAACCAGCAAATTTAATTTTAGCATCTTAAATCAGACATAATCATGTCTGTCATTGTAGCCACCTCCAGACTCCTCTGCATGCTTCCACTAATCAGTGTCACAGGCTAATCTGCAGACTTATTACGCGGAGACCCCGGTATATAGCACTCATTTAAGATTCCTGAGAGAAAGTGCCATAGGATGCCTGGCCAATAAAGCGCAAGGCATGTGCAGGCCATCTTAAAGTGAGTGAAGCCATGGAGCAGGAATGCCCAAGAACCGCACACCAACATAATGCTGCAGAAAGTTTCAGGAGTGGGCTCATGTTTCTGCACAGGGTTAACGCTGCTAAATCAGGAGGCGGTAATAGCACTGAGGTGACCCTAACGGCAATGATTTCACATCCCCCAAAAACAGCAAAGACATAAATAAGATTAGTGTGAGGGTGGAAATGGCTTCTCTCCGGCTCAGTGATCAGACAAAGGACTTTCAGCCGTAACATGCCAACCATTATTAAAACTAGTGTGGTGTGTTCGGGCCGGTGGGAATCATTTATTAATGTTTATTAAAAAGTATTAGTATTTTTGCTCATTTGTTTTTAACTTCGACTCGTCAGCTTTGGCTCATTTTCTGTGAAAAATCAAAATAACACATTTGCAGTGACGTATTAAAAAGTGGTGTTTGGATCTACTGGACACACTTGAAGATGTGGAGGTGCTGTAATCCCTCCTCCTGGCCTCATTTTTAACCCAAATGTGAACATAAATTGCAAATTCAACATTGTTCTGTACTCAGACTGAAACTATTGACCGAGTCACAGTTTTACTGAGGTGACAGATCAAGGAAGGCCAGGTTTCATTTCCTTCTATAAACTCAGACGACTTCAAAATCAGAAAGGTCACAGTGTAAGAACGTCCACGTCAGCCATCTCCATCTTTTACATACAGTCTGTTAAAGCCATCAGCACTCACCTTGCGCTCTTCTCCTGCAGGGAAGAACTTCAGAGTGGGGAAACTGTGGACTTTGACAGCATCAATCTCATTGGCTGTGGAGTCCATTTTGGCTACAATAGTGTCGGCGCTGTCCTTGTACTTCTCTCCCAGCTTCTCCCAGATTGGAGCCAGCTGCTTGCAGTGTCCACACCATGGTGCATCTAAATCACCGCAAAGATTATTAAGAGAGGAAAACCAGAATTTTAATGGTGAATAATTTCTGATGAAAAACAGTAACAGCCGTCAGCTCAGGGAAAACAATGAGGTTTAAACTTCTTTGTAACTTTTACAAAACAGGTTAAAAATGACACCCCAGGATGTAGAGTAAACAGCATCAGGACTCTGATGCTTACCAGCTACGGTGGATATAAAGTAGCAGCTGACAAAATCCTTTCTGAAGCCACTGCAGGTTGTGTTTGAGTTGGGTTTGCGTGTCTGCAGTTATCTGCTGGAAGCCCGTCAATAGTGGATTCAATATCTAAGCTAACTTTAGCTAGTGTTGTTCACTGGGAGCAGAAAAGGCCCTGAGGTTACCTCTAACAGCCTGTGGACTGATTTTAAGGCCTTTCACCAAAGAGAGTCAAGGAAGGTTTAATTTTGTTAAAGGTGTAAACTGCCCAGACACCAGCAGACATGCTTGTACTTATTTGTTTGTTTAGCATTTATTTGAAACCTCAAAATGTAATTTTATACTGCAGGAAAAAAAAAACAACCTTTTACTCAATATGCATAGAATATTTTTCTTTTTATCTCAGTGAGTAAAATTCAGTTTGAAACGCTCTACAGTATAAAGCTAGAAACAAGTAACCACAGAGTGTGCATGCCACGTGCAGCCTCGGCTTCATGACCTGGCTCTATCCTTTGGCTGGCTAGAAAACGCATCACCTGTCAGGGAATACAGGGCTTTTCCTGATGTTCATACCTCAACATAAACCAGATATGGAAAAATTGTTCCAAAAATAGTACAAATCTGGACAAGGATCACTACTAAACAATCCTACAGCTAAATTTAACCAGAGCTTTTCAGCATCAAGTGTCTGGTAGCAAATTAATTTGCAGAGAGCGTGCATGAGTGAGCCTCGAGAATGAGCAGGTATCTGGCTTAGCTTGGGCAAAGCAAGACGATTTGAGTTTCAGACAAGGGGCTTTGCCAAATCTCACACCCAAGAGTGTGAGTGCAAAAATACCCCATCACCCCAACCTGCTTGCCCCACTTCTGATTTAAGGAAATGTGTGATAAACAAGCTGCTCCATAAAATAAAAATGGTTGAAATGCAGAAAGAAGAGAAAGCTCTTACAGAATTCCACAAAGACGTTCTTGGAAGGATTGAAGGCAACCTCCTCAAAGTTTTTGCCGACCAAAACTTTGACAGGGTTTTTGTCCCAGTCTTTAGGGATGTCCTGGCTCATGAGGTGGGGCTGTGAGAAACAGACAATCACTTCTTTAAAAAGTGAACTGTGGTTTGGAGAGAGTATTTGAAGCACATTCCTACAGGCAAGGATCACACAGATACATTATGGCATTAAGCGGATTAAGGCTGTAATTGCTTGTAAGATTCCACAAAGATGTTTGCACTCTGGATGTGGTCATGCAATCGTCTTCACTATGTGATTTATGGAGACTGTAAAGTCCAAAATTAACATTTCTCGTGGCCAGAACATAAAGTCTATGTATAGCGGTGTCCCTCACCTTGAGTTTGCCCTCAGTGAACAGTTTGCAGAACTCAGTGATGCTTTCTGCAGTGATGGCGTCGCTCTCTGGCTTGTACTTGGTCATCTCGTCCTCCAGAGTGATGAGGCGGATGGCAGGGCACTCCTCTTTCCTCAGGCCAAAGAACTCCAGGATTCTCTGGTTGTCGTCAACGTCGCTGTCGATGAAGATGAACAGGATCTGGACAGAAGAGAGAGGGCGGAGTCAGTGAATGATTTTACTCAAAATAGCCCTACTGATGTGTGCGTCAGGGTGTACACAGGTACAAAGAGTCAAGTTTAAGAAGTGCGATTAAATGTTTTGCCAACTTTGGATGTTTACTGGAGAAGTAAACATTCCTTTCCTTCAGAAAGAGACGCTTTTCACCGTCCAAAAACACCAACAACACACCTGGTGTGTTTACTTTATTGATAATGTATTTTCAGTCAAGCGTTTTCCTTGAGATCTTCATTGCAGGTCACTGATGGCTGGCTCTCTTCTGCTGGACACTGAGTGCTGCACCTTATTTTCTAGCATGATGGAGAACTCCCACTCTTCCAAATGAGTGATGTGTATCAAGTCAAAATTGTGTGTTCATGTGATTATAGACAGCCTACCTAACTGTTAGAGGTTAATATAGCCAGCCACCTATTGACATTTGTAAACACCTATAATGTCTTTTATGGGCAATGACTACAGACTTTATGGAAAATCCCAACATCCCAAAAGAAAAACCACACCGATGCACTTTACAGCGACAGCTGTGCCGTACCTGACCCTTGAATCCCTCTGCGGCCTTCTTAAACTGGTCCATTTTGTCCTGGAAGTCTGAGGCAGCTTTGGGCAGGAACATGAGGATGTGGGACTTGATTTCTCCGCCGAAGATTTTAGGGGCGGTCTGCAGGAAACAGTTTGACATGTGAGGAAAACATCTGGACAGCAGTATGGTGTGAGAAAATGGGATCTAAATGGTGTGTGCGGCCCCATCGATTACCTGCTCGGTGAACTCAATGACCAGGGGCAGCTGGTTGGCCTTGACAAAGGACAGAAGCGCTTCTTTGGTCAGGTCACCATCGAAGGTATTGCGTCCCTCATCAAACTGCAAAGGAAACATGGAAACATTTTAGATGCAAATATTACCCACCTGGTGTCACATCTAGTCTGCCTGTGAACACTGGACATAGATTTCCCAGACGAAGCACTTTAAAGTCGCCCGGTAACCCCCAGCAGACCGAACCGACTTTTATCGGTTGTTAAGAATAGGAGTGGTGCAGCTGTGCCAGGCAGCTCTTACTGGCACAATAGCAGAGAGGACATTTGGCCTGTGGCATACTGCCAGCCTCAATGGCACTGAAACTTAAGCTTTGAAATCCTCTGTCAAATAAACAAGTGAAAGACTCCCAGCTGTTTATTAAAACTGAGCCCCTGCTTTGGGAGCGTTTGCTTAAGAGCTGCACACATGTCAGCGGTGTTTGTGCTAGTATGAAGTTACCAACAGGTTTCAGAGGCCAGACAATGGCACGAGGAGGACTAAGCACTTGTACATGTGCCAAAAAGAAAGATCACCCAACACCCTAAGGGCCGAACACTTATGATGTGAAGTTGCTGCAGCATGAAGCAACTTCACGCTGCAGCAACAAGGACTGCATGAAATTGTTTTTGTTTTGTTTTTTTAAATTACAGATCACCTTCCAACTATCAAACACAAGGACAGAACTGTCTGTTTTTAATTTATTAAGTACACACCAATGTCAGAAATAGGCCAGTAGCTGTCGTGCAGTACGTGGACAGTATCACAGTTTAAGGTTAAGTTTGAAAACACAGTTATGTTTGCCAGATTATTTTCTGTCTATCAAGATTAAAGCTGCTTTCCTGGCTCTGCTGACAGCATAAAGTTATGAAAAACTCAACATCCCATTGGTTTAGAAACCTGAAGCTTCAGATGTTTCTAACAACATTAAAGCTTGCTCCGAGTGTTCATTTTTTTTTTTTTTTTTTTTTTTTTTTAAATAAGAGGTGGCTCTAAATACTGACAAACTAGCAGGGCAAAATGTTCGAGTGGTACATTTCTTAATAAATGATGCGCATGATGCGGTTTAAAGTTTTGAGTGTGATCACTCCGATTAACCGGTGTGATTAAGCTGTGTGATTAACCTAGCTACTGCTAGCTGCCTGCTCGACCTCAACTCGATTATTCTGTCACCAAACCGGATCTCGGCACCTTGTTTGTGTTAACATTGTTTGCTGTGCTGCAGCAGTTTAACAAGTTTATGCTTCACTTCTTCTCTGTTACATTTGGCACTTGTTAGCAGGCATTTGTGCACGCGTGTTGTACCATCACAATTTACAGATGCAGCTTCCTAACAGAGCCTTCCTAGCGTCAGCCGTTTGTCATTACAGCCGCCTTTGACTCCAAAAAACTAATATGGCAGCAACCACTGCACCAAAGGTTAGTCCAGAAACCAACGCAAGGCATCACAGCGGCTTTTTGATTTGGTTTGAGTTGAGTTTCCAGGATTTGCTCATAGTTCAGATTGAAAATGTTTAGGTTTCTTGAGTTTCAGTGTTGATCATTTCTCAGGGGAAAAACTCAGTCATGTAGACATCAAACATCTCAATAAACACATTTAACAAAGTCTCATCAGGGAGAAATCAAACTGACAACGACTAAAACTAAAATGATATTAACTACATTATTTTAGCTTTAGGTACATTAGACTGTTTGAGTTACTTTTTTTCTAAACTCTAGTTTGTTTTTATTTTAGTGAAAATGTTTTCATACCCATTTTTAGGTTTTAAGGAGAGTTTTTAAATCAAGTAATCTGCCATTGTTTTTACATGTTCTTTAAATTTGTGCCCATTTGAATTTCTTATGTAACCGACCTGATTTTGAGGTTAAAATTGACATCATGTGAACACACTTGGCCAATAAAACATCCACAGACTTTTCATAACTGATATTTGCCTATTGTAAATTTTCAACGGTTTTCATTTCCATAGGTTCCTCATGTTACATGGTTACCACTTCTGAAAGATCCTCTGGACTTTGAGCCAATCTGATGAATCAACAGGCTGACTGTACTGCAGATAACAAACTGATCTCTGACCAACTGCACATGAGATGGCTGTAGTCAATGACCTCTTGTGTAAATTATAGTGAGTTTTATTACCTATACAGGCTTATAGGAAGGCCTTCAAATTCCATGCATTCCTCTGCTTTTAGCCAACGGGGGCTGCTTGGAGACAGACCGTAACCTAACAACATGCACGTCTTAAACGTTCAAGTAGCTCAAGCGAGCCAAGTTTAGCACCGGAGAACGGATACTGTGGGTTCAACAGCATCAAATTACAGAGGTGTGGATCAGAGACACAGCTGTGGCGTCTTCTGCAGGTCCACTGTAAATACTCACACATGGAAGTGTGTGTTTCACAGGCACAAACAACATATTTACAATGTATTCCGATTACACCTCAGACCGAGTAACATCTTTAAATGAAGCCAGTAAGAGAACTGTGTCTTCGTGATGTCCTGTGAACACAGTTTGTCCGCATGTGTGTGTACAAACAGACGCAAGAGAATATTTGAGAGTCACCTTCTTGAAGAGGACAATGCTGTCTTTGGACACTTCAAACTTGGAGTAAACTGCATCATTAGAGGTCTTGGCGAAGGGAATGTCATCTATGGCCTGAGCTGCTTTTTCATAGGCCTGGGCACCAGCAGACTCTGCATCCTAAAAGACAAACAGCAATCCTCTGAAGCTACTGCAAGTTTCAGTCAAACTGCTTTGAAAGCAAAAAGTAAAATATATGTATATTTTTAAAGGAAAATCAGGAATTGGGACCAATCTTCTGCTTTTAGAGATGATACCCTAAACACATTTCAGTTATAGAGATCCGAATCGCACCTTGAAGAATCCGATGACTGCCACCTCATTATCAGCGATCAGAGACTCCGCGTCGGTGACCTCGTTCAGGGTGGCGACGGCGGGCCCTGTGCGCTTCTTCAGCCAGCTGACGATGTCATCTGCCTGCCTGCCAGCTGAAACAAAACAGTAATTCAAGCTCTTTAGTTTGGATTTCAATAGAAATAGCTGATCTTAAGCGGGGGGAAAAAATGGGTACATGAATATTAATTCGAAAAACCTCCATATGCGTGCCTCTTCTTTGCCCACTTAGCTGAACCCCAGCGATTGTGCTGCTGAGAGTACGAGTCAGAGCAGTGCTAAAGTTCATTATTTTATAAATAAAAGTCATTAATTTTTATGCATTTTATTATTTTGATACATTTAGATGAGCTGTTAGAATATTGTTGAAAGCAGTTTTGTAAGAGCCAAACCATTACCCAAACACAGTCTAACTTTAACCAACAACAGAGTCTTAAACAAAATGAAGCCAACATCAGTGCCAAATACCACCAGTTCCTCTACTGGCCATTAATTCCCATAAACCTCCAACTTCACAATACATAAAAAAGGCCTGTCAGTAAAGTTTCAGAAATTTACATCACATTTTCATAAATCTTACATGACACAAATTACCTGGGATCTGTGTCTGTGCAGCGAACCTGTACGCTTTTATGAAGGCAGGTTGCCAACAATGGGCACTAGCATCAGCTGATTACTTGGCACTCTACCATCTCAACCAAGCATGAACAGTTTTATTGAATAGTTATTTATATTAACATAAAAATAAAAAAAGTCAGCATTTTAACATTTTTTTTAAAGTTATTATAAATAAAAATAACATACCGGCAAACAAAATGCCAACTTCATTCTTTACATTGCATGCATGTTTTACCCTACAGTCCGCGTGTATAAAAACACTTGTGCGTACTTTGTTTAATTTTTCCTTTTTGGCCTAAATTTGTTTTTGTTACACAACTCACGTCATCAGATCACGTTGTAGTAAGAGTTTCAAGAAAGGTGCAATCTGCATGCTGAACAGGGACCATCACATATTTAAAGAGTTTATTCTTACAATGTCCTCTTTGTACCTCTTTGTATACCCAAAAACATTAGTAACACTATTCCTAAAAGTTCAGTGCACCAATTAGTTTTAAGTACAAAACTATTTAAAAAGCACCAATGAAACCATCTTGGATCAGGCAGACCTTGATGAAATTTTTTGGGGGGGTGGATTGAAGTGAATTTGCACAGCACTTCCTGTGGTCACACGCAACACACGGAGGCAGAAAGACAACCGACTCACTTTATGGGTGTGAACACTTAAGTGCCTTTGCCAGTTAAAATTTTTGCACTTCTGCAATTTCTGAAACCTAACTGCTCTTTACAACTTCAACTCATGCTCAGTTGTTTCCCCTTTCACATTTAAGCACCTCAGCAGTTTAATCACCACACAATGATAGAAAAATAAAACTCTGTACGCCACGTTTGTGAGGCTGTTAAAACACGTTTACTTTCTGTGGGTTTTACTTAAACTGAACTTAAAAGAGGCTGGACTGGTGATGCAACAGCAGTTTCACTAAGAAAAACGTTTATGAGGCGATTCAGCACGTAGTCTTGGTGCAGCACTTTGAGGTCTCAGGCAGTGCGTGGGAGACGGGAGGCGGCTTTTTTTTTTTTTTTTAAAGTCAGAGTAGTCATTTCCACAAAAGCACTTCCCAACCTGCTCTCTTCTCCTGCAGCTGAAAACTGAGCCAGGCCAGCAGAGGAGACGTGAAGAAATGCACATACCTCGACCACGTCTCAGAGGCAGCGTGAAGGGAACGTGCGGAGCAAGGCCCGCCCACTGCCTGTCTAATGCAGCCGATTGGCTGGCTCATGTTTGGGCTGCTGTGCAGATCATATTACTTAGGAGTCACTCGGGCCCGGCTTCAGTAATTTAATCTAAACCCCTAACCCTGTCATAACATCATTTTTATGACATAATAGTCAGTCACTATGTTGAGACAGAACTTACTTAAGATTGCATCATTTCAGAGGCAAGAACACTCCAATTCAACAAAGAGCATTGAAGGAGAAAAGTCACAAAGCAGCAATGCACCATCATCTCAGTATTTTAGCACCAGCTGAGAAACATGCTGAATGATGCTGAAATAAACCCTATAAAAGTAGATGTGTGGATGTGATTCTTGAGGAGAAAGTGGAAAGCTAAAAAAAATAAAGTGAAAGTCAACAGTTTCTAAAATTACTAGAAGCTACTTTCAGGTGCTTCCTTATTCACAGGAGATCGTCACAGCGGGTAACTCTGCACGTTTGGCAGACTTTTACACCGGTGCCCTTCCTGAAGAACCCCCAGGGGATTGGTGTCTCCTCCCAATGCTACAAAGACAAACACTGTTGTTCTAATAGTTCTATTAAAAAGTATAAAACAAATCCAGATTATTATATACACAAGAAAGCTATGGATTGTGACTGGCTGTTATGGCTCTCTGAAATGTAAAAACCAAAAAACAAACCCCCCCAAACAAAGGATAAACTTCAGATTTCTCATCAGTTATTCTCAAAGTGTGTAGTTCATATAAATTTCATCGTGAGGCAAAAATTAAACTGAGGTATGAACATTTAGGATATCAGTTTGTGTTGTGCTGTTTCTATTATATTGCACGCAAAACATGGAGTGGAATGAACGAATGAACGAAATCTTCATACATCTTTGTGTATACTAATTTTTCTTCTTCACATTTATTTAAAGTGTTAAATTATATATTTATAGTATTTTCTGGTTGTTGACACTTCAGAAAAACTAACATTTAAAATAATAAATCTCTCCACATGAAACTATGACACGACCATCTGGTTTAATCACAGATGATTAAAATTTACTTTAAGAGTCCGCTTGTAGACAATAAGGCCTGTGATTCTTGCAGCTTGCCATCCTTTATGAATCAGCTACTGTTAATCAAAGCTGATGTTTCTGCTTAAATATGAAAAATAATCATGTGATGGATGAATCCGGAAGGCCATGGTGTAACTGATAAGACTATCAGGAAGCTGACGTGGAAGTTTGTCATCATTTCCATAAGTCCATCCTTCCCCGAGCTGACGGGGACCTACGCGAGTAGCTGACTAGATGACTAAACGTTACTGCACTCACTACACTTAAATGATTCTAGCTTTATAAACAGCATGGATGTAGATTTCTTTCTACGAGGGCTCTGGTGATCCTACTCCAGAAATGTTTTAATCCACCGTTCTGCTTTATATTAGGCCGTTTGTGTGTCTTGATTTGGCAGGAATCCTGCTCATGTGTGTATGCGACACCTGTTCACAGCAATGAAACTTCATAATTATTTAGCAAATCTTGGGTTTATTAGCTTGTTTATGCAACATTTCTACTCCTGTACAAAAGATGTGAGCCTTCCTCGTGTCTGTGCTTTGGTTTGATTTTTAGGAATAATGTTTTTCTGATGTTATCAAGTCTGGAAACAAGGACAGCCTACATTTAGCATGGGGGCCACAAACAAGACTACATGCAAACCCCCAGAAACAGTCACTCACAACTTAATTGGCTTTGACCTCTGAAAAAGTCATTCCTGGAGCTTCTGTTCCTTCATGTTTGTCAGCCTGCTAGAACAGAGGCAGTACAGCCACCGGTTTGCATCACAACACTGTTTGATAGAGATAACCAAGGCAGATTCATGACGGTCATCGAGTACAGACTCACTGCTGAAGGAAATGAGAGGCTTTCTCGTTTTAATAATCAGTGGAATCCCTAATAGTTCAGACAGATGACAGCCGATGAAGCTGCGCAGTTCTGCAGTATTTTGATCTAGAAAATGAACGGCTGTTTGTTGACCGAGTTGAGGCTACAGCACGCCCGCTTTGCTGGCTGCTTTGTCCTCACACTCATTTATGCTCGCTGTTATAGTGTGAGTAGCTGCTGCAGTATGCTCCTAATGACACATGTCACCCCCAAGGTAATATCTCCCTTTGTATAGTCTGAATCTTTGAACTTTACTACAGATATAATTTAAAAATGGACACAATCGCCTCTGTCTTTAATCCAGCTGCAGTGGCACAAAATGCCAAGTTACAAAGATCGAGAGGACCACAACCAGCTGAAACGGCAGTTTGACACTGTGTGTGTGTGTGTGTGTGTGTGTGTGTGTGTGTGTGTGTGTATGTGAATAACTCCGTGTTAACCGTTTAAATGCTTTTACTCCCCCCCCCTCCCCTCCTCCCCTCACTCCCATTTTAATTACTTGGAAATCAGCAGCCAGGAACAACTGTGGTCCACCCCAATTTTTAAACTAAAACTTATGAATGAGATGCATCCATCCCCACTCACCTGAGTACTCTTTGGGAGATTCCTTGTCTCCACCCTTGAAGAACTTGATGGTGGGGTATCCCCGGACGCCGTACTCTTGGGTGAGTTCGGTTTCCTCTGTGGCATCCACTTTACCCAGGCGGATGTCTGAACCCTCTGCCTTTAGCATACCAGCAGCCTTGGCATACTCTGGAGCCAGGGCCTTGCAGTGACCACACCACGGGGCATCTGAGGAAACCACACAGAGAAAGGTTTGTATTGCTACCGAGAATGATATCAGATCATAATTGTGGAAAACAAAAATGTGACAAAGAACAGACCACATGAGAATTTGTATTAATCAGCAAATTAAAAAGCTACATTCATCCAAACCATCCATCGGCCATTTCCGCATCACCTTCTGTCCTTATATGGGGATGATTGATAAGATTTAATTTGCAGTCAGTTCTGATTATAGGTTCAGTTCTTTAGAGAATATTTTACTGATGCCAGATCTTTTCTGTGGAGCTTAGTTTTTTTTGTTTTTGCCTCAGTGCTTCTGTGATGAAAACTATGTAGAGACTGTAGAAAGTCTATTGAAATAGGACTCAGATGTTCAAAAGCTCCACTGCAAAGAGCCTGATGTCTTTTTGCAAAATTGTTGCTGTCAGAAAAAGACAGCAGCACTGATGAAAGTGCTGGAGTGCCTGGAGGCATTCGATCCTGATTGATAGGACACTCCAAAGCGGTTCTGAATTTCCATCCCCATTTCATCTCTTGGATCCAGCTTCACAAATTTGTACAAGCTGATTTTTGCTCAAGGATGCTGTGTGAGTGGGATTAAAGTATTTGAGTCTTCCTTCGCTTGGCACAAAGGGATAATAAAGAGGTTTTCCTAAACAATCAATTCTGTTTATCATCATTTAAAAAAAAAAAAAAAAAAAAAAAACCCAAAACAAAACAAAAAACCCCCCCAAAAAACATGGCCAATAGAGTGTCCTGTTATTCTACAGTGAAAATATCTGAATGTTTTAGAGCAACTTAAAGTGAAATTAGCACCTTTCTTAAAGGATGTTTGTACTTTTAATGATTCCCTTAAGGATCCATAATATATCTGTGTGTGGATGAGGAAAGAAGGTTGGTGGTTCAATCCCTGACTCCTTCAGTCTGTATATTAAACATCCTTAGACAAGATACAGAAATCAGAGTTGAGACAGTGTGCGAGTGCCTGACTTAGTGTGGCTCAGAGTAAAAATACTTTGAATGCTCAATTAGAAGGCACCATTAAAATATCACTCATTTACCAAAATAAAAAATTATGAAACTGAGGTGTGTGTGTGTGCGGACGTTCGTGCGCATCCGTGCGTGTGTGGGTGGGTATTGCAAGAGAAAAACCTTTTACAACATTAAAGTTACACATTTAAACGTTTCCTAAGATTAAAATGATAATATAGTAATAACTTGAACACTAAGATTAGAGATAATCTTAGATTATAAAGACATAGTTTTGCTGAAAAACAAAACCTTGTGTGTGCCTCTCTCCTCTTGTTTCACGTTCAGTCGTGAAGTGTACTTATACACTTGGAACCGATAAACCTGCTTATCAGAAAGGCCACGTCAACTAATGACCTCATTTTTTTTTAAAACTTCTTGACAAAGAACAAAACTTCCTTGTACCACTGGGGTCATTACAAACACATACAGTTGAACTTTTGTGAAGTACACGTCAACCTAGCTCCACGCACGCAGAGATCCCGCCCAGCTGAGGAGGACGTGGGCAAACAAAGCCCTTCATCCCTCCCATCCCGAGAGCCGACTGGTCCAATCAGCTGTCACACACTTTGTGAATCAGGTCAACAATCAGACAAAAGTGAAGCGGGACGGGCCTGCAAAGCCCAAACCAAAGAGTTTAATCAGCCAATTCAATCGGGAAATGAATTATCAGGAGGTGCAAGAAAAGCGAAAGCTACCGCATGAAACCGCAACAGCCAATCGAAACCTAACTTGACCCATTTATCTACTCTCCACCATCCCAGCTTTCCTGAATTTTACAATTTGGCCATTGAAATTAGGGGGAAATTTTGTAATAATAAAAAAAATACCTTATTTTAAAAACTCGGTATATTTCCCCGATTATAAGATACACTAAATACTCACAACTAACACAGACTTCTGTGACTTCAGAGAAAACTCACTGCCTTTTGCTATGTGCACAGCAACTTCCTCAGACACCCCCAAAGGCCCAATCTGAGGCGTGCAAAAACCCCCTTTGTGGCCTTAATAATGCTCTTAAAGCAACAGATGGATCTCCAAGTACGGCACTGCACAATTTCTATACAATTCACCAGAGATAAAGCTAATTTAAGGAAATACTATATTCGCACAGATGTTACAAACTGGTTGAGGTTTGCAGAAAATAAATCTGAGGGTCACTGCCAAGTTTTGCTTCCGCGGCAGAGTCCCGTTACACTTCGGTGTTAGCTTGACTAATTTTACCATCACAGCGAGAAAACAGCCCGATGATCAAGGCTCTCTGTTTCATTAAAGGAATAACTACAGTAGCTCTGCAGCTCGGTGAATTAGAGTCACGCATGAATGCAAAACCAAATCCCACGTCGGTGAGTTAGCTAACCAGCAGCAACTTATCTCAAGTGTCAAAGTTTAATGCTAACATTATGTCAGGCTTAACTCGGCTAGCTTAGCTCTGCACGAGAGGAGACCGGAGCGGGAGGCTTAGCTTGAGCTGGAGACCTTTTAAAGGCAGTCAGAACCACTTACAGAACTCAACCAGGATGTTGGGGTGAGCCTGGAGAGCCTCGTTGAAGTTACTCTTCTTCAGCACCAGGACATCTTCTTCCTCGGCTATTTCAGCGTTGATGGCCACAGCCAGTGTGCAGAAAATCAGAAACTTCAACATCGTCGCCGTCGAGTTTTCTTCCCTAAAATAGACGAAAGGTTCAGACGAGCTCGGCTACGGCTGGGGTGGAGGAACAGGTGTTAGTTTCAGGTCCGTTTCCCCTCGTTTAAGGTTGGGAGAGTAGCTGGTATTTTGTGTCTACCGCTACTAACGTGGCAGTGCACGCAGAAACCGGAGGGTCAGGCGTAGTGCGCATGCGCCTTTATGAGGCACAAAGCAGTTCGTGTTGAATTGTGACTGGATCGCAGCGGGCTGCACCTGGAAGTGAAAGAGAGGCGCTCCCTGCACACATCAGCCCGCCGAGAGCAGGAAAACTGGATGGGAAGGTTTTAACTGCCCACACTTTTTAAACAGGAAAAAAACCCCTCAACTATGTAATTATATTTTATAGGTTTACTTTATTAGAGTATATTACAGCGCACGAGCCACAAGTGCAATATGTGAAATATAGTATAGTGAAACATCGGAATTTACTGAATGCCTTTTCTTTTTTTCACGGCTCTTGGCGGTGGGGGGAATAGAAGTCTAAACTGATGCAACCAGCTGGGGGGGTGGAAACTGGGTGTTTGCAAAGAGGACAGAGCAAAGTCTGAATGATGACTAACACTTATCTGCCACATTGATTTTTACATTAACACCTCCATTGCAGCCTGGTTTGACAACAAAACTGAACAAATAAACGGAACTTTCTGTACTCACTCTGGATAATCCCCAGAACTCTGTGTCAATAGTTGGTGAAAGGGAAATCTGGTGGGATGGTTCTACAGAAATCTTTGCAATGCACATATTTTAAACCAAATAAAACTAAAACAGCTGCGATGGTGAGATACGGACATACATGAGAACATGAGTCATCTGAGAAAATTTTAGTGTATGTTTTACAACCTCCTTTACTAAGAAGTCAGGACACACACTGTAAAATGTCAAGAAAAGTGCAATGTGATTATCTTTAAATTATCAAAAGACCTTTAGTTGATTTAAACCAGATGAAAGACAATGTTTAAAGTGAGAAGTGTTCTTTTTTTCAAAAATGCATGTTATTTAAAAAAAAAAAAATTATTCCACCAAAACATTTTAAATATGTTAGAGGCATGTTTACCACTGTGTTGCATCACTGTGTTCAGGAACTGATGGAAATCAGTTGCCGGAGATTCGAAGCCAAATATTTTCACATTTTTGCTTCACATACGAGTTTGGCTGCTCTGCAGTTCAGGGCATCTTAAATCATATTTATTGCTCTATAGTGGCAGGCATGCAGTTTAGTACCCATACACTCTTTCTTTTTTATTGAATACGTGCAGAATAGTTTTGCATTGTCTTCCTGATTATGGAAGGCTTTCCCTGAAAAGGTGTCATCTAGATGAATGCCATTTTATGTGGTTGCAAAACCTGTATATATTGTTCAGCAGATTTAGTGCCACGTGTACTAATGCACCCTCAGTCACAGATACTGGCTGTTAAACTGTGTGCTAGTAACAAGCTGGATAGTTTATCCTGAGATGAGCTGACAGGAGCATTAAACACAACCTACTGTAGAGTAAAATATTAAAATAAATCATTGTGACAAAACAAAACTGGCTCTGGGGGTAAAACATGCACCATTGAAAAGGAGAAATAGATGAAAAATAGAAAAAAAACCAGGAAATTGACATAAAAATAACAGCCTAAAGATTGTAGAAATTTGTGACCACTTTAAAAAAAAAAAGTATTAATTTTGTGGTTTTACATTTGTGAAGTATTCCTGCTATGATTTCCACTGCAGTAAAAAGTGTGTTTTCAGTGCAGTTCTGGCTGAGGGCCTGAACATCACGGCCAGTTAGAAAAGTTAACAGGAAATCTATACGAAATTGCCACAATAAATAGGCAAAATTGACATTACCAACCTTTTCCTGAAGTTTTTGTAAGTGCTCCCTGTTGGTACTCAACATTGGAGTTACATGATTTTTGGTTTAGCAGCACAGATGAGTTCACTGGAAGGAAACATCCGCTTCAGAGATTCATCTTTGTGCACTCCAAGCAGACATTTTGTGGATTCTTAAAATGGCCAGACTGCTTCAAGCTGACAGTTACTGCAACAGTTAAAACCAATAACCGCTGGTTACAACCAAGATATGCACATCGTGTCAAACGTTGATGGGCTACAGCAGTAGAAGACCAAACCAGCTGCCTTTTGTCAGCTAAGAACAGGAAACTGAGGCTAAAATTCAGATGGGCTCAACAAAATTGACAGACTGAAAAGACGTTGCTTGATCTGCTGGCTCGCAGTTTGGATGGTAGGGTCAGAGTTTGATGTAAACAACATCAAAGGAGGGATCCATTCTGCCTAGTATCAATAGTTAAGGCTGGTGGTGATTGTATAATGGTGTGGGCGATATTTTTTGGCACAGTGAGTATTATTTAAACTCCACAGCGTCCCTGAGTATTGTTGCTCACCATGTCCATCGCTGCATGACCACAGTGTATTCATCTTCTGATGACTGCTTCCAGCAGGATAACAGCACGTCACAAAGCTTAAACTTAAAGTGTCCCAACTTTTTTGGAAACAGTGTTGAATTTGCTAATGTCAGTGATTAATAACCATATTATAAATATTGGCATTAATAGGATTACTTTTAAACTATCATATCAACTTGGTGCTTTTTTAAACAAAGAGACGATGCTTGGTTAACTGGCAGAATTTAGACGTTTACTTGAGAAAGCCACTGAAAAACTGTGTTACTGGAGCTTGAGGTACAAACATCAAATGCTGCTGAGGACAAAGAGACAGTTAAAAAGTTCAAGAATGTATGCAGGACACGTTGGCGTGTTTTTATTGCAGAGAGCGAACTTCATCTGTAGGTCACTTTGAATATTTTATATAAACAGATCTGTTCATGGCACCACAGGGTTTTTTGGATATACTGTATGTTGCAGGTGTCTGTGCAGTATAATATATGAATGCATCAATGAGGAACGAGAAAAGCAGTTCAGCAGGTACAGTCGGTGCTTATGTTTGGAAACACAGCGGGGCAGGTTCGACTGGTGGAGGTTAAGAAAACAATTTAAAAAGAGGGTGCAGCCAATTCTGCTAAAACCATAACACAAATAGTTAAAGATTAGGAAAGATAAATATGTGCACACAATCAAACAGGCAGCATGTGTAGTTTTCTTATTATAGGTCACCACTCGCTTGGTTAGACTCCCAGATTGCTAAAGCAATGACATAACTGTCATATCCTCTATCACAGCTACAGGCACACATTTATTTTATACACACATACAAAGCCGGTACTTATTAGAGGCCAAACTGAAATACATAACCCATTCACATGCAGAATAAATGAACATCTGGTGGTGAGTAAGCACTATAAAATGTAACAATGTGGAACATTATATCTAAATTATAGGGTCTTTCATAGCTCAGACTGTTCTCTGATAGAGAAGAGTAAATTGGTAAACCACTCACAAGTTCATAACTTCCACCAGTAAAGGATTTCACTAGGAAGTATCAGTTTTGTCGAAAAAGATGTGATCCAGAAGTATTTAATGTCTGGGGACTCAAAAACACAAAAGAGACTGATGTTTAACCCCATAAGCACCCTGAATTTTTAAAATGTTCACATTAAGAACACTCCCACATTTGTTCTGTGACAGGGCCTCAGCAGTAAGGCCAAAATAATCAACTTTGGCAGAAGTTCGAGATAAAATAAGTAATCTTGTCCCCATCGCTGCGTTCGAGTGAGAGTTTTAAAACTGCTGCAAAAATACATTTCATTCTAACTAAACACAAGTGTATGTTTGACAGTAGATGTAATGGCTCTAACAGTGATTCAGTGACACTGACACATACCACTGGTCCTAAACCGTTTCTAAAAAAAGAAGGAGAAGCAGCACAACAATTCTGCACTCATTTAGTCATAGTAATACCAGCTGGAGCCATAATCATGCCACACTCTGGAACCTTCGAAAGAGGTTGGCAGGTTGACTTTTGATAACAGATATGACCTGATACTGCACCTCCAGTGTGGAAATAATCAAAACAACATAAGCTGATACAAGCTGACTGACTATAGTCTATTTATGGACCTAGATCCAAAATATTAGAACCTAAAAGACTCATAATGAACCTTGATATCTTCATTCCTTACTGTTAAAGAGTCATATCAAATAAAAATTGCATTAGAAACAACTTCGAGGACTTCACAGAATAAGATGGCTCATGATGACCAAGGCAAAAGTCAGAACATTATCCAGACTGGCTGACGTGAGGGGCCTCTTTATGGAGAGCTTTCAGAAAAGTCACTTTCTCAGTTTTATTTTTTGACATGCTTTCGTAATCGCTGTTAACGCCTCTTAGTTTCCTCAGAGCTCTCTCTCTGATAAGCGATGAACGTGGGATTAGTTCCTCTCTGTTAGTGACTGCTCATGTTTTTCTAGTTTCTAAAAGTAGAATGGGAGGCAGAGCCTTCAGCAATCAGGCCCCTCTACTCTGGAACCAGCTTCCTCCCAGTCCGGATTCAGGAAACAGACGCACTCTATACTTTTAGGATCAGGCTTTAAACTTTCCTTTTTTATTAAAGCTGATGTTAGACTTGGATCGGGTGACCCTGAACCATCTCTTAGCTTTTGCAGAACGTCCCATGATGCACTGAGCACTTCTTCACTCACCTCTTTTGATTCCTCAGATGTTTATACATTTCTCTACATGTTACTGGTCACTGCAGATGGCTGCCCCTCCCTGAGCCTGGCTCTGCTGGAAGTTTCTTCCTATTAAAAGTGAATTTTTCCTTCCCACTGTTGCAAAATGGTTACTCATGGGGGTCATGTGATAGCTGAGGTTTTCTTCAGAATACTGTACAGTATAAAGCACTTTGACGTTACTGTTGTTGTGATTTGGTGCTATATAAATAAACTCGATTCAGTTTCCTGGCAACAAGCCTTTCTGACTAGAGCAGCAATGTTCGAGCATATTAGTATTCATCCATAGCCCCTTCATTCATCCATGCATCTCAATTATGAAGTGACACCCACAATCTATGGATGATGTTAACCCACAGTATTTGTAGACGAGGAAGTGACTGCAGGAAACAGTGGACTGTCCGGTCAATATTTCAGGAGGATAAAAGATTCAGTGTGTGCTAAAGCAGTAATACTGGTTAAACAAATACTGAATACACAAAAGCTTTTCAGCGTCTAACCTCTCACCTTTAAATTTTCTTTCCTACAAGGAAAAAGAGGCTTTCCTGTTCATTCTAAATACAATCACTGAACGGCTGAGGAATGTGCCAAGCAGCTAGCACAGGTCCTCACTGACATCTTCAACCTGTCTCTGGAATAAGCCTTTATCCCATCCTGCTTGAAATCTGCCATAATCATCCCCATCCCCAAAAAAGTCACCCATAACCAGTCTCAATGACTTCCGCTCAATTGCACTAACCCCTGTCATCACTAAGTGTTTCGAGTAAGTGGTTCTGTGGCACACTGTAGCCTGCTACTACCCCTAATGCTCATTACGCTGCTCCTTGGACTTTAGCATGAACTCATGTCTGTGTTTAAATTGTCGGTGCTCAAACTGTCTGTCTGTGTCACTCCGGTATTGTGTATTTATTTTATTTGTATGGTTATTTTATTGTATAGCTTCTTAAAATGTGCTGATTATATGTGCACTTTTACGGAGCTGCTTTTAATCTTGCTATACTGTGTATAATGACGATAAAGGCTTTCAGCTTCAACTTCAGTCCACACGTGTCCTGAGCCCGAGCTGGCGGGCTGAAGCAGCTTGACAGTTTGTCACGTTCACACTTGGTTTGGCCACATCCTGAAATCTGTCACATCAGAGACACCAAAACATCTTTATGCCAAGTTAGGATGAACTTCCTCACAACTTTACTACACGATGTAATGAAACCATACAGAGGTTCTGTTAATAAAAATATCAGTTGACAAATAAAGGTTACATTCCAAATCTGGAGAGTTAGTGTTTGTTGATATTTCTATTACTCATACATCTACAGTCATGTGAAAAAACCCCACGCCCATCAGTTCTAAAGTTTGACATATAAGTACAATACTTTAGCTTGTAACACCACTTGAAATAATCAGTGAGGAGGAATTTGGTCCCACTCTTGTTTCAGTTCATTGAAGTTTGTGGGTATCCATTCATGCACAGCTTGCTTAAGGTTCCCCCACAGCATTTCAGTCAGTGTGATGTCTGACTTTAACTGGGTCATTGCAGCACCTTGATTCTGGTGATTTCTGGTATTCCTCTTTGGCATTGTGGTAAAATCCATCCGAAAGCTCCAGATGCCAATCTACCGAGAACATCTGCTTTGATAACTTAATCAAGTGTATTTGATTATCAGCTGCTACTTTCCCTATGGCAGCAGTAAGGGTATACTTAAATGTTCACACACCGCTTCTATTTTTTGGCTCAGCTTTTGCTAAATAAGTAATGACATGGTGTAAAATGCTATGTTTCCTGACTTTTAGAACCTGCTCAGTTTTACATGATTTCTTTATTATGTCTCTCACATGACTATAAGTGTTAGTTTCCACCTCGTGTGCAGCTAGCTTTCATGGAGGGGCAATCAGTTTATTCTATCAAGGTCAGTTTATTTAAACGCAAATACTGCCCTCACTGACTGTTAGCGCTCTAAACTTAATTTACTTTTTTTTTATCATATGTTTAACTTTTATGTAATCAGGCCAGACAGCCCTGAATAGTCTGCTTTATATGATAATCAGAACAATTCATGGAAGATTCAAATAAAATCGCATGTCTGCATGCATATTCATAAATAGTGTGGGTTTCATGTAACTATAAGGTTGGCAAAGAAAAGATAGAAGTCTTTGAAGGTTAAAACATTCAGCGGTCACTTCCACATTAGACACAAGCACACAATGGAGCAAATATTCATGTAATAAAATGAAGGTAATGGGGTACTGTGTGGCAGAGCAAATATGTGTGTGTTTGAGTGTGTGTGTGTTTACTTGGCCATTAAAAAAAACATGGTATGAAAGACACCCCAGAATGTGCTCAAGTACGCCAGAGCAGATGGTTAAACAAACTCAAGTCACATGACAGTCAGTTGGTTTTAAACACAACTAACTGCCTGGACCCACAGATCCAAAACCATGTGAACCATTACTGGGCCCGAGCACAGCAGAGGATACCAACACTCAGCTGCAGTTGGTCTGATTCAGATGGCTGATTTGGGGGAGTTTGATTCGTTTGGCATATCACTGATATTACTAATGTCACTAGCGTGGCTGTAGCTCAGGAGGTAGGTAGAGCAACCTTCTACTAATAGGGAGCTCTGTGATTTGCTCATTGGCTGCTCCAATCTCAATGCCAAACTGTGCTTGGGCAAGATGAACCCTAATTTGATGATGCATTCATTAGAGTAGGAAGGTTAGAGAGAAAACCCTTTGGCACAGAAAAAAGTGCCTCTATGAATGAAGCAAGTTATGCAAAGCACTTTGAGAGCTTAAGTAGAGTAGAACAGTGCAATATAAGAACCAGTCCATTACCTTCTGGTATTGTGGCAATACTGCTAACAACAGGTGAGTACTGACGTATCTGGAATCATATTAGCAGTCATTTAGTGTGGCTTTATACTTATAAGTTGAATATTTACTCTATTTTTAGTTTGATCTAGATTCAAGAAAATCTTGACTTTATAGCTGCTAAGTCCTGAAACAGGGTCACCAAAACATAACACACACACAAGCTCCAGAACTGCTTCTGCCTTCTCTGGGACTGAGGTCATTTAAGATGGTCTGAGATGAAGTGAAAAATTATCATATAGTCAGAATAATTATAATTAGAAATTATAAAAATCAAGCAACTTTAAAAGTTCAAGTCCTGTTTAAATTGTTCCCATTTTAAACAGCATTCCTGCATTTTCGGGAAGTGGCGTGTAAGATCATTCCTTGAGTAAATGCTCTTAGTTCACCCTGTTCATACTGTACACTCAGCATATACTGCAGCTGATAACATAACAGTGTTGAACTGGAGAAGAAGTTGTGGATAAGCTTAAATCACAGAACTGGAAAGATGTGAAGAGGCAAAGTGAAAATGTGATTGTTCGTATGGATGACTGCAGCTGGAAGTTCTGTAATAATCATGATGAACAGAGCAGGAGGACACGATGAAAGACGAGGAGACTCTGATGGAGGTTCACCACGCTCACGCTCATGGTTTGGCCATTTAGCTGAAGTCGTGTCATTAAAACTTAATGGTATTTTAATAAGGAGGTTTGCAGAGGCAGAGAGAGATGAAAGTTCATCTTTAAATATATTCATTTAAAAAAAGAAAGGAAAGTCCAACGGCAGTTACCATGACAACAGCACCCGTGAAGGCCCTTTGAGCCGCTGAGGTTACTGGAAAAGGACATTTGATTACAGGGACCTCTGACTCTGACGTGAGTTTATAATCAAAAAAGCGGATGATGATGTCATGGCAAAATTACTGATATGTTCCGTTTTTAATGGATACGATGTGAGAGGATATTGTTTAAATGTAACTTTAAGTGAGATGGTAAACAACAATGTGTCATTTCCTCCACAGTAGACTTGTCAAACATGAGGCCTGGAAGCCAGAATTGGCCAGAAAAGACTCCAATCCGGCCCGCTGAAACCAGTAATCACTTTATTTATTTTTATGTAATAAGTTGCAAGGCTTCGGGGTCCTGTGTGTTTGTGGCGTTACAAACAATTTTACAGCTCCCCCACACCAAAGTAAAAGTTCCTGTTTTCACCATCTACAACTGAAATTTCAGATTGTTTTAATGAGCTACCAGAATGTTTTCTGTAATTTTACACATGTATTTCTTACAATTTAAAGGCAAAGAGTCATGCTGACAGAATGACCTGACCACCAAACATCCCAGCTCCCAGTCTGATAATGCATAAATAGGAAATATCTCAATCCACTGAAGCTCCATAAAGAATCTGCTGGCAGTGCATAACCACCAGAAACATCAGATCTACAGTTTTTCTGGAACACAATGTTAAGTCTGTAGTTTTAATGTGGACGCTGATTGGTTTAAGATAATTTTTCCCCCAAATACAGAAAGAATCAGTTCTGTGTTATTAATGAGAAATAGATAATAGCATATTTTTGGTTGAAGTCCTCAGTGGAACAGATGAAGTGTATAAAGATGTCAGCATTTTTTGTTTTTCCCAAATTCATTTCAAATGATGTTTTTCAATTTAAATTAAATGTATGCCTCAGTACTTTAAATTATTATAAGGTTTGGCTGGTACAGATCTTAAATCTTTTTATTATCCTTTTATTACGTTATTTATATTGAGAGAATGTGTTCTCTAATTTAATCCAAAACATAAAAACACCCTGGGTAATGTTGTCACATGTCTCATAAAAACCAGCCACAAAATAATTATCCAGCCATCACAACACTTGGGCAAGCAACATACCCTATGTATGTAAAATGAGGCCATCCAGAAAACCAGCAACGTGCTTCACAAGCCTGAATATCAGCACTACCAGTAACATAACAAAATACATCCTGGTGTAAAATCAAAACTAGATGATTTAAAATATTCTTAGAGTCTAAACTACTGTGTGTGTGTCCGGATTCAAATTTGCAAAGCGCCAGATTTGATACAATTGTTCTGAACTTCACATGAAGTTTTTCATTTTCTACAGCAAAGATTAAAAAAAACAAACAAACTGTACTATACATATGCAGAGTCATGCACGCTACAAACTGACCCTTGCGATGTACACACAGGCCCTTTATCTGCAGATCACTTCTACTTTTGCTCGGTGACCTTGCATAAAAAAGATCACGCTGACTTCCTCTTTTAGTGCCACATCATCCTTATGCTGCTTTACCAATACACTTGTTTTTCACTTTTTCAATAATTACATCCTGGTATAAAAGTGGGGACAGCAAATTATATAATAATATTATATGAAACTATAAACTATACTATTTTATATGAAACACAGAGGGAGGAGAGGGGAGGGGCTGGAGCCGCATTTAATAACCAGCTTGCAAAACAAAACAAAATGAAAAACAAAACAAAACAAACAAACACAAAACCCACCAGACATTATGATATAGACTTTGCACCAATGTGTTTTCTAAATTCTATGGATAGTGTAGTGGTAAGACTACACACCTCTGGAGTGGGGGTTGCAAGTTTGATTCCCACCCGGTGTCCAGTAAGGGTCCCAGCTAGACCCCCCATGCTGGAAACAAGCCCTGCAGTGGCGCAGCTACGTCTGCAGCCTTTCCGCAGTTCAGTACACAAGCATTTCACTGCATGTTCATTATATGTTGTGCTGTGTATGTGACAAATAAAATTTGTATAAGCGAAAAGTGAGTGCGAGGGCCCTCGGTGCGCCCGCTTGCTGCTGCTGTTGTGCTCACACACAAACTGTTGAAAGGCGGGCAGCTTCCAAATAGTGCACATTTCATTCATAATGTTGTCAATCCAAGCCCATTATGTTAATTATTTTTTTCTGGGTTGTGCGAAATCCCAGAAAAAAACCCTATACAAACCGAATCTGTGCACTAAGGTTAGGTCTGTTAGGTTATGCTGTGGTGATTCTCGGGTCAGCGGATGGGTGTTGATACTGGAGTCCAAAATTATAACCAATGGACGATGGACAAGAAACCGTCAAAGTTAGCAGGTGCTGAGTTTAGAAAAAAAAGAGAAGAGGAGGAGAAACGACCAAAAGATAGAGGTAAGCAGATGTGTCATTGGATAATGGCAGGTATTATGTATAACATGTATCCTGAAACAAGATAACATTAATTATTAGTAGGGATAGTGAAAACTTCTGTTTACGTTTGTTAGCCATTTGGCTATGATAGTAAACAGTAGACAGACAACAGACACTGATGTGGCTTATTGAATCTTTTGGACTGTGTTCAGAACAATATTAATTAGCCATGAATTTGAAGAGCTGTGTTGTTGATTTGTCTCCTATTCTCAATGTATGACGAATGACCAGAGGGAGTGTTCGCCCAGGGCACCAAATGGGCTAAGACCGCCTCTGCAGCCCACCAGAAATGGACAACAGAAGACTGAAAAATTGTTGCAGTTTTCCCACAACATTCAGATACAATGCAGGTTTAAAGCCCCTCGGCATTGTTTTCATTGGTTCTCATGGAAGATAAGTGTCTCAAAAGGTAAACTTGGCTTTCAAAACACATACTAGCATAAGGCAAAAAATAAAACACAGAGAGCTTAAGCTGGCCTGATTACCACACCAACCAACAACAATCTGGTGGGGACTTGTGACTTCAGATGGTGTTTAAAAAAGATTACCAGATGGAAAGCAGGTGACAGGTGACAAATGGGAACTAAGGAGGCACCACTAGTGGGCGGGGCTTGCACAAGACCCACCTTTAGCCACCTTCAGTGGGAAAAGAAGAAGAAGAACAAGAAGAAGAAGAATACAAAAACTACAACTAAAAAGAGCATATAGAAGCAGCCCCAAACCGTGACAAAAACACGTTTCTGTTTTGTTTAATAACCCCTGTCCATGAAAGACCCCGGCCTTAAAGCTCTCCAACTACTTGGTGCCCTGTGCTGCAGTGTGGGACAGTATTTAAAGTCACTTACTGTAAGTGTGCAGGGTTTACACCTCGTGAGTCACTTGCAAAGGCCCTGGTTTGAAACTGCCCCAGGCCATTTGCTGGGTGTCTTCTCACAGCTGGCTTGTAGTAATAATAAAGGCCAAAAAGGCCCAAAACTCAAAACTTGAAAGCTAGGAAACTAACCAGGACCACAGAACTAGGAACTGTAATGAGCACGGAGGAGACACACAGCACTGAAGGTATACAGCGCAACAAAGGGCAGAGGAAAACACAGGGTTTAAATACACAAGGGATTAACCAGGGAATCATTAAAGAAAACCAGAACATGAATATTAATAATAAAAAAAAACACAAACATGGAGTCACCAGATGTCGGACCATGACAGATCAGTTAATTATTTTACTACTATCTACTCTTTCAAGAATTAAAAAAAAACAAAACAAAATACAATAATTTGGTCTGCAGTCAGCTGAAACAACTAACTGACCTTCAAAGTAAGAGAAAGGTAGTTGTGAGTAGCTTGTAACAGAGATCAACTGATCAAATTCACCATTCTTGTAGGAACTGGGCATGCTGATGATTTAGAGGAAGACATTATTTAATTTAGTTTGGAAAGCTTGACAGAAGAGAAAAAATATAAATAAATATCAACAGTTATTAAAGTTGCTGTACTTAATGAAAGGCCCGCGGGAATCCTGTGAATATGTTTTCTCTAATAATTATACATTTTTATTTGTTCAGTAATAATTAAAATTTTCACTTGAACATACTATAGTGTCAATAAAAACTTAAATGATTGGTAAAAAATGGCACCCAATCCCTACAGTGGAAGTGGAAGGACTAAATGGTTTTAGATGCCATGAAAAAGTGTAAAAGTGTGTTTTTGCCTCGAAGTTGAGGAAACCGCTGCTTCTCATATCAAATGACTGCGGTCGGTTGAAACAACCTGTGTATTGTCTTAATATCCCTCCGCCAACGTAACAGAAAACTAAATCTGCCGCACATGCGCACATTCGATGAGTGTGCGCAGCACGTGGACGTTCGCGCGCACTCATCGAATGTCAGCTTTATGACGTATCGAGAACCCAACAGTTCAAACTGTAGACAAACTTTCGGCGTGAAGAAGCTTCATAATCAGATACTCGGAAATAATTTGAACAACGTGCAGTTTGCAATTGTGCTAAACGGTAAAGACATGACAGAATTTAATTCAGTGAACAGAGGGAAATCTGTGGAAATCGTTTCGTTGCTTCAACCGGATAAGGTAAAAAAAAAAAAAAACAAAGCAAAAGAAAAAAACAAGAACGAAAGAAAGAAAGAAGAACAATCTGCAGACAAAATGATAATCACTATCTTTGGTGGTTTTGCCACTGTCCACTTAACTTTAGCATTTTTGTATAAATTACTTTTATTCCTGATAAAATAACCTTCAGTACATTGCTATATCAAATAATATGTGATGTCAAATTGTTAATATACTGTATATTGTTAGTGTGACATATCACACATATATTTTTGTGTTATCAGTTGTTGGATTTCATTAGTGAACTGTAGTGCAAAGCATTTAACAGTGACGATTTTAAATCCCATTGCAGAACATTTTGTTATTGTGTCAAAGATTCCTAAAAACCTGACTGCCTTTTCTTTCTAGATGTTGGAGGAAATGGGAACACTGGATTGCAGGCATTTGAAACTGCCTCTTCTGACCCTGGAAAATCTTGGAAAAGTCATCACCCCCTATGTGAAAGATGTTTCACAGGAGTAAGTCACACATTTAAAGCCATCAAGCTTACAAGCAGCAAAAATGATCACTAATACACACATATACTCTGGTTAAAGGTTTGTTTTGCTCAACTGTTTATCTTTGTTTTTTCATCTTTTAGTCAGTGGGCGTCTTTAGCCGATGGTGACCCTGGATCAAAAGTTGTCATTCTCTTGTCCAGCATGTGCCATGCGGTTATAGAAGAAATAAGCGCCTTGGTCCTGGAGGTTGTAGAACCTCAGGTTCTTGCCAAGGGGCACAATCATGCAAGTGGAGATAAGGTAAGTTTGCAGGATGGGTGCAGCTGCTGCAGAGTAACAGAAAATAATATTCAAGCCAGCTTCAGAAACACCCTTCATCACTGTTTTGGTGAAGCCCTATCCATGGCACAAGGTAAGTCCTACAACTCGGATATATTAGTAAAGCTGTTTTCAGCAGAAATTACTAAAAAAGTCAACACGTCGCTGGCTCGTATCACAGGGCCAGCTCCTACCCCAAAAACTCATGACTCAGTGACAGGTATGAGCATTATACAAATGGTGTATAATGTGACTGAGATTTTTGAATGCATCTTGAATATCAGCCGAAAAATCACAGACAGGGCATCTGACAGCATGACATGCTCAGACTCTAATTGCAAGCAGATTTGCTGTCTAGATGTGGAGGAGGAGGAAGATGCAGAAATCCCACAAATAAGTGACTGTTCCTTAGAGAATTCACTGTGCATGGATAATCTGAGTCCTCCTCCAACTCCAGAGCTCCCTAAGTATTCAGAAACATTTGTCCCTTCAGCATTGATTTTAGCCTACCAGGAGAATTCTTCACCAAGTCTGGAGTCTCCTGACTGTCCAGTCAACATGACCTTTCTTACTGTGCTTCTTGCTAAGTTAGTCGACCATATTGCATCAAAAACCAGAAGATCCATACTAAACGTGGACCTGGTTGCATTATTGGGTGGTGTAACAATGAGGGCTGAAAAAGAACTGGATTCCATTCCCCCACCAAGTGTTGAAAACCTGCACATCCCCATCTATAAAAAGCTGTGCAAGGTGTTTGGATCCAAATACTTGTTGCAGGCTGCCATGGAATCTGGTGACGAAGCATTTGAGATTGCTGTTTCAGAGGTTTTAGTGTCACAGCTCCAGAAATCTTTAGTAAGGTCAAAGAATTCTGGGACCATATGGAGAGTTGTCAAGGATGGTAAACTTTCTCCAGTGCGTGAGATTCCAACACCAGAGTCCCCCACTGAAGAAAGTAATGAACCAAAAATACCCCTGCCTTCAAACACATCACCGGCCAGTACTCTCAAGAAGAGTACTGGCTGGTTTTCTCGTCTGTTCAACACGCTCAATAGAGCCCTGGACAGTGACATTCACAGACTTGACTATACAGTGACAAACCCACCCGTCTGGACAAACCCTGTTCTGTAATTTTTATCTTGAAAACTGATCTGAGGCTCATTTCTCAAGATAAAAATAAATGCAATGTAGGGCTTGTTAAAATACCTTTTAGAAAGTTAAGTTGACAAAGGAGATCTGGAATTTTAAAAAGACCTACAAACAATCCTCTTTTCAAAAAGTTGGGACATGTGCAACTATTTAAAAATAGTGCACAGATAATGATTATTGGACACATAAGCTGTAATGTTAAATGTAATACATTGGATAATTAAAAAAATACTAATTTGCTTTCTTCAAAACACAAGGTAAGACAAGAGTACACTAACCATCTGTCTGTCACTGGCCAGTTGTTCATATCTGACTGTGTCCATCCTAAATTAGCTCAGCTTGTTTAAACTAGTGTCCAGAATACTTTTGTCATCTGAATGAGTGTACCAACTTTTTGGAAAGAAGGTTCTCTTTTCCATCACCCCCAACCGGTCGCGGCAGATGGCCGCCCCTCCCTGAACCTGGTTCTGCCGAAGGTTTCTTCCTGTTAAAAGGGAGTTTTTCCTTCCCACTGTCGCCACGTGCTTGTTCATAGGGGATCATCTGATTGTTGGAGGGTTTTTTGTAGGGTCTTTGCCTATGGTGCTATATCTCTATAACATCGTACTGAATTCTAAGCACCATAGTGGTTCTGTGGGTGTTCACCAGAGGAAGGTTTTGGAGTATTTTGCTCCCTCAGCCGCTCTCTGGTGTTCACCCTGTGTTCCTGGCTTTCCTCCAGATTCTCCTATTGGAAATTCCAAATTTAAAAAACAAAAAACAATTGGAAAATAAAAGACAAAAACAACTGAAAAAAACATGGATCTGTTGTTGTTTTTTCTCTGACTATTTTAAAGCTTTTAGGCTGCTGCATGTTTTAATTACTGTGAATAGGCTCTGATTTGAGTGGAGATGCAGTGTGCTCAGCACCACTCAAACATGCTTGTAGACGTTTTTTTCACCATTTCACAATTATTCTGTTTGTTATTAATTAAAAAAGTAAATAATAAGCTAACAGTTATAGCAGTATTGTGCAGAAGTCTTGAACTACCCCAGTTTTTTTATAGAAACATAAACACACATACATAGTTACAATGCTATTATGTTGTGATACATTGTGAGACACCATTGTAATCTGACATTCCATCCTATACTATGACATTGTCTTTGGTGCTCAGCTGAACTGTCAGTGGTACATGATTGGGGAATTTATATAAAAATATTTGCGTATAACTTGTAAAGGTTGGCACTCACAGTGGCCTAGGCATTGTTTAGGTAAAGTTTCATCAAGATTGGGTCGCTGGTCTTGGAGGAAATAGGGAACATACAAACATATCAGGGTAAAATATGTTTTGAGACTACAGACAGATTTTTTGGGTCGAGAATTGCTTTAAAAGGCTTTTTAATAGTAAAAGACGACACGGTTTAGTCACACAGCTTTGTAATGATTCTAACTAAACACTAGATGGAGACAAACATTTGGATTCACACAAACTGAACTTCATGTCAGACACTGGTTTTATAAAAGTAAATGAAATTTAATACTACAAAACTTCACATTTATTTGTTAACTAAAACACAGTTTGATTAGAGTCTAAACAACTTTAAAGTTTTGCAGTGAGTTTTGGAAAAGAAGACAGCAAGGTGGCTAAGGCTGGGCAACCTTTAATCATTTACAGAATTTGACATTTTTCAACAATGTTTCTTAATATCAAAATGACAATCAGCCCATTATGAACAATATTTATGCCATTAAGATATAATGTACTTTATGTAACTGCCACTGAAGGCTGTCAAAGAGGAATACCTCAGGATCTTCCAAACTCCAGGGACCCGTGCCAAAGCTGTGATGAAGATGATGGTATGACAGGAGTTCAGACAGCAGTTCTGATAATAAGAATGTCTAATACACCTCTTCCTGCAGACAATGTTCCCTCTAACTTTTCATGTGTCTGAGCAAACACACAAACTCCCTGAGCGGTCCCATGGACCTGTCATGGGTCTGGGGACTCAGGGCTCATGCATTATTCTTGGGTTTAGTGAATATTATAAGTTCGGTTTGACTCTGTGGATTGTTTATTGTTGTTTGTTGGTGTGATCTGCTCCTGGTCCCTTGTTTCCCTGTCTACGTGTTTGGGTGTGTGTGTTGCGGTGTGTGAGTTTTGCTGCCATACAAGGTCCTGGAGAGTCTTTGAGCCTTGAGCCAGCCACACCGGGTGTAATCAGCCACCTGTTGCTGATTGTCAAGGAAACACTACTCAAGACAGGATCGGAGCGGCAGCCAGCGCGGGATTGTTAAACCAGGAACATAGTCAGTGCTCTTGCTCTGTTTACCGTGTTCTCTGAACTTTTCCTGTTGGAATGGTTAAAGTGTTTTTGTTGGCCGGTGGATGGGACGGTACTCACTGTGGACTCTCTCGTTTCCAGGTGGATTGTGGAAACGTGTGGCGGGAGCAGCACACTGTTGTACATAGGCACCGAGGAGGACTAAACACTTACCACGGATCACGGCGCGGGGATTGGGAACGAGCGCACAGAGAACGCACGCACTGTGGATTGTTGGCACTGTTTTATAGTTTCTTTTCATTGTAAATAAACGCACCATCTCCACCTGCGTAGTATGTTAATGCTATTGGAAGTATAAATATTTAATTATAGCTATGGCAAAACATGAACTGCCAACCAAACCAACTATAAACTCCAATTTTGAAAACACACTTAACATTTTTAATGTAAAGCTCTGACTTGTATTATGAGTATGAGCCAGTGTGTGAGGTTCCTGCTGTGGTCTGGGAGAGAGTCCTGTAACTCTTTGTCTGCAAAATACAGTATATCATGACATGATTCTTTGCATTTCTACTACTCATAAACTAGTGACAGTATTTAATGATCAATTTCCATAAATGAACATTGTAAATAAATGACAGTAGATGAGCACAAATCCAAGTGAGAACTTAAATTTCACCTTATTTTTCCTGTGTGTTCTTCTCACTTCTCCAATGATTGCACTTTGTTGTCCCAGTTAAAAACCCCGGTCTTTCACAGTGGGTGTGAAGGTCCTCCTGGGGTCAGGGTGGGGCTCCTGTTCTGGAGGAATTGAGGCGTGTGCACCTTTTAGAGATAACATTTTCTTCCCATTTACATTTTACATTTTGCACAGTGACATGTGTACTGTAGCACAAGCATGTGATACTGTGAAAATTCCATTAACTCTGCAGAATATATAATTACACAGTTTTTATTACCATTTCTACTACTCGTAATATTATTTAATGGCTATTAACCATTATAGATGAAAATTCTTAATAAATGACACTGGAATAAGCACAAAACTGATTAAGAACTTAAATTTCGCCTTAATTTTCCCGTCTGCCCTTCTCACGTGGTTGTACACGTCGTCCAGGTTGATGGCCTCATCTGCTTGCAGGTTTGACTTTATGTGCATCAGCTGGTCCAAATGGTCCACTTCAAGACTATTCCTGGAATCTGTTTTGATACGATTCATTAAACTAAAGCCTCTTTCACAATCTGCACTGGATGCTTGAAATGTAGCACAAATCTACAAGTTGTGAGATGTGTTTTAGCTCTTCACATTTAAGTGTTGCAGCCACCATATCTGAGAATGTGCTGATTGACCTGAGTTTAAGTTTTTGCCTCATTACGTAGTTGAAATCAGCATATTCACTGTCACTGACCTCCACAAAATGTGGGTGGTGGAGAATGGCCTCATACTTCTTTGCCAGTGTGGCAATGTCTGCTGCTCCATACTCAGAGCTGATGTCTGAGCTCAATGCCTTAATGTCAAATGCAGACCACTCCTTTAATTCATCCTCTGGAAAACAACTCAATCTTTGCTCTTGCAAAGCAGAGCTCTTCCATCACAGGTTGTATTTTTGAAAAGAAAGACAGGTGTGTCAGCTCACCCAAAACATCTCCCAGAGCGGTGAGAGTAATCTTGACGTTTGAATCGGTTACCTTTTTGTAACAGTAATTTGCCACTGGATCTCTGTTATCACTGGATTCTCTCTTGCAGTAGACAGCCATCGCACTTCGTTCAGAGGCCTGAATGACAGTGTATCCTCATCAAGAATCAAAGTCCATCATCAAAGTCCTCTCTATGGACCACACAGTGTTGTTCAGTTAGGTGTGGTATTCGCCGCTTTAATAAAGCTGCAAATCCGTTGTGCTTTCCTCGCATTACTGAGGCACCATCGGAGGTCAGCATCACCATTCTCTGCATGTCTAGTTCCTGCTTGGTGTAAAACTGAGTTATTGCCTGCACATTATCCTGAAAGGTTTTATGGTTGACGTTATTTTCCTCCCTGTATTTAACATACAGGACTAGCATTTTGTGCACTGTTATGTCTGTGCTCTCATCTATGATCAGGATGTGCCAAGGTGCATTTTTAACTTTACACATTCTGCACTATTTAATTCATTGAATTCACAAAGTCAAAGGCATAATTTTTGCTTGGCCAGCTTTCTGGTATACTCACATATTTTGCCATGTGATTGTGAATTTGTTGAACCGACAGCATAAAAGAATTCATGTTGATGGCTAGTAGAATATTGTTGATGAGAACTTTAACTTGCTCGGGGTTGGATTTCTTTACTAGTGACAGCTCGTTCCTCTTCTCTCGGTCTTTGGCGCTCTCCTCCAACAATGTACCGATCCCCATTCCCATCTTACATCTTCTTACAACTCCAACTGCTTTCACATGACTTTTGTGTTGAATGTTCTGTTTACCCTCCGAAAACTCGCTTGCTATTTTGGCTTCGCAACATGTTTTGCAGGGCAGACCTTTTTCGCTCGAAAATGAAAAAATCTCACCCAGTTTCACCGTTTTTTCTTCTGTTTGCAAATACTCTGACAGCCATTCCATCTTAAAAGAATTGCATTTCTTTTTTATAGCCTGTCAATGACTTTTATTAGCTGCGTACATACGTATGCGAATCGCATCATTGGCTGGAGCAGCCAGTCACCTGTCACTCACTGACTCGCATTGCAAAATAGTACAGAATGAATTGTTATGTGTTTATTTTAGTTTCGATTCAGGTTGGATTTTTTTTTGTGCTCAGTGCAGATTTTCCGTGCGTAGAGACTCTGTCAACTGTGCGCAATTGAGCGCGTGGGCTACTTAAAGGGAACAGTGCCTGGAGTAGCTTTGATTAGCATTTTCTTTTAACCTAGGAGTCATTTGGATGAAGTCCATCAGCATGAATGTTCTCATCTGCCAAGACATCTGCTCAAAACGCAAGTGCTGGCTTCCTCCACCCGTACCTGAGTCGTTTATTGAGCTTCTTTGTTAAATCTGTGAAATGTTGAAACTACAAATAAACTAGTGCACTTTTTGTTCCTTGCATTCCTCTATCTTTGAGTCAAGTGTTGGTCCTGTTTGTACTTAGTTCTGAAGCTGTCAATAAGAAACTAACATGGTGATTCATTACGGGTCAGCGAACTCTTTATACATTTACACTTAGGGGTGTACTCACTTTTGTTGCCAGTGATTTAGGCAATAATGGCTGTGTGTTGAGTTATTTAGAGGGGACAGCAAATTTACCATGTCGTACAAGCTGTACACTGACTACTTTACATTGTATCAAAGTGTCATATCTTCAATTGTCCCATGAAAAGATATAACAAAATATTTAAAAAATGTGAAGGGTGTACTTACTTTTGTGAGATACTGTGTATATAATGTTTATCTGGTTAAATTCAGTATAGTTCCTACAACAGTTTTTACCATAAAATATGTTAATCTACAACCCTTAATATGTGTGTGTCTGTGTGTGTGTGGCACCAGAGGGAGTGTTCGCCCAGGGCACCAAAGGGGCTAGGACCGCCTCTGCCCCCACAGATCGACTATAGTCATGCTTCTGGTTTTCACTATAATTCACTGCCACAATGTGGAACCAAGTACCAACAAACTGTAAAGAAAAGAAAGACTCTTGCTGCACACCACTGGTGCGATGGCGCACTCTAGTGGAAATTACTTATTTGGAGAAAACAATGATTAGAGCTGTTAGGCTTGATTTCACACAATACACTTAAAATGAGGATATTGCACCACATTGTAAATATTTTATTTGAATCATAATAAAAATGGGTCTCTTTTACTCCAGTAGAGCTTCAGAGAATAAATGCCAAACACACTGACGCTACACATGTTGGCCCAGGACCCTTTAACTGGGCTTTTTCACATATTTGACACCCATTTGTTTGTATCACAATGTAAAGTCACATCTGTTGTAGCAGGCAGCAGGGGCTTTACTCATTCTGGCAAATGAGATAAACAATAAGAATACTGTACAGGAAGGTGGAGAGTCTGAATTCATAAGTGTACAAAAGCTATATAAAAGTTCAATTAAACTTTATTCAACACATTATATATGTTATTATTAATATTATATCAATATCATTCTTAAACATCATCGTTACCTTCGGCGACAGTGAAATGTTGACGCCCCTGAAGGTGACATTTGTCCACCATGTTCATACAAGCATTTCCTCCCCTAATCTAACATTCACACACACTTCAGTCGATGTATCAGGGGAAACTAGGGGTTCAGTGTCATGCCCGAGGATACTCTGACATGCAAAAGAAACCAGAGATCAAACCACAGACAAGTTCATGAGCAGGCAACCCACTCTACCTCCTGAACCACGGCCAAATGCCAGGATTTCAAGATAGGTAAGAAGGTAGGGATATTTATATTAAAAAAATACCTTTAAAATGAAGACTATGGAGGATGCTGTTTTGAAAATGTATATTTTTGATGGTTTTTACTTGGCCATTAAAAAAAACATGGTATGAAAGACACCCCAGAATGTGCTCAAGTACGTCAGAGCAGATGGTTAAACAAACTCAAGTCACATGACAGTCAGTTGGTTTTAAACACAACTAACTGCCTGGACCCACAGATCCAAAACCAAATTAGAAATCATCATGAAATTAAAAATGATTAAGTGAAAAAAAAAAGAAAAAACGAAAAAGGATATATACATTGCTTTTAATGATTATGAGTGCATGAATCTTTAAAAACTGAAACTGTACATGTAAGAGTAACAGTGTTTGAAGATGTAAGAGCGTTGTGGTGAGGGAGGAGCGGTGGGCAGGCCCAGTGGGAGTGCAGCGTGGAAGTCCAGTCAGGCAGGTAGGACACCAGGCTTTTATTTGTCATTAACAGTAACAAGACCATACCGGAAAGGTCTCCACGGCTCTCCTGCAGCCATACATGTCCCGGGGTCAGGTAGATGTCTGCACCAGCCCATTTCAAGGTCTTTCTGATATCAGGTGAGAAGAGAGCAGCATGCTCTTCTGCAATGGGTACGACGGCAGTCCACTGTAGGAGTCTCCCCTACTACCACAATAGTGAAAAGACACCCCCTAGCGGTGCAGTGCCATAATGACAGTTGTTACAGTGCTAAAACTGTGTAATGTGTTTTGGGGTTTTTTTAATATGAACAACTTAAATCTTTGGTTATAAATTCCACTTTCTCATTTTTGAAAATGAGAAAGTAAAATAAGAAAAAGGAGGGAACAAAGCAAACAACAAACAACAAAAATAGCATCTGGACACATAAATGCAATGCATTTATTTGAACATTTGCATGTTTGTTTGTTTTTTAGAGTTAACCTCATTTTACCTGAACTCCCTACATAGCATTGGTATCTTTGTATGTGACAGAGAGACATATTTCTGATAACAAATGTCATACTCTGCACGCTCATTAAAAAACAAAAAAAGCAAAAACAAAAACAGCACAGCAGTGTGCGAAGACAGGAGAGACAGCTGTGATCTTATTAGTCCACCGGCTCAGGGAGGTCCTGGTAGCTGTGGACCTGTGGATGGTACTGACTAATCTCAAATTGTTCACGGTTGAGCTCAGCGTATTCTACCGAACCCTGCAGACACACAAGCAAAGACAATAAAGATTTTGATTATTAAATACACAACAAAAAGCAGTATTTGATCATGGCTGCAAATAAGATATATGATACTCAGCTGCCCTTTATTTAAAATCTGATTTGAGGTTTTTGTGCTTCTAGCATAACAGATGCCAAAAGCAAAAACTGCAAATTGTCTCCCAAATATTAGCTTCCTGACCCGAGCAAACCAAATCTGCTATGGAGAACACACAACAGTGAAAAATTAGCCACTTTTAGACAGTGATGTCACATCCTCAGTTTATTCTTCAAATTCCCCAGTTTAACCGCCTTGAGCACCATGTAAGGACAAATAGTGCGGCCATCAGTGGCTATGTTTAGGGCTCAGTGGGAGACAGTATGTTGGCTGAGATGGGATTGAAGGTAATTTGACTTGACCACAGCGCCTGATCTGACTGTCTGATAGGGAAGGAAGCCCCGGCCCAAATGTCTTTGTTCTCGTCTGGAAACTTTGACAGCCGTTTCCCTCTCTCTCTGGATTATCGGCCTGTAGAGGGTCACCGAGACCAGAAGGATACATTACATGACTTACTATATAAAACTGTAGTGACTATTTTACCCACTGGCAGAAGAATACAAGTGTGCAATAAAATGAAGATAAACTTATACTGCTTCTCATCATGTGTCACTTCCAGAACAAAAACAGGACACAATCAAAGTTAAGCTGTAGAGTGAGAGTGATGCACTGTTTGGACGAGCTCTCCATTTGAAGAAAGTTCACAGTTTTTGTGAGGAAATGTCTTCTTTTTGATTGTGCATGTCTGGACCCAGCCCGAAGGCACTTTTTGTTTATGACCATAAGCGAGAAGTTGTGAAAACTCATTACGTTGTATTTAAATTTAATGAGAATAAATGGAGGGACTAACAGTTATAACTTTTAAAATATGACTAATAAACATTTCCGTGTAACTAAGATGAAAGCATGCATCATTCATTAATGCATAAAAATATACAGCACTAGTACTAATCATCACTCCCCTGATGCTTATGCATGATTCATCTGACAAGCTGTACCTGCATCCTGATGAACTCATACACTGCGGGTCAGTGTGCAATACTGAGGCTTTTAACACTTGAATGTAACAAGTGAAGTGGAAATATTCAATGCATTTTTAACTCATAATACCTCATCAGTTTTAGATCTGATCTTAAGAAGATTACAGATGCGTTAATCCGTGTGTAATACTGAGAATGTGAAGAGGTTAAAACTCCAGCAGCACTTTTATAGAACTATTTAATTGTTTGATTGAAGTGCTTCATGGCCATCATAAAAATAGAAAAGAACAAGTCATATACGTCTGCTGCCATATCTAAGGATGGGCTGGGCATCTACAGTAGTCATGTGGCTTCAGGCCATGGAAAATGGTCCAATAGAAAACCTGGGTGGCACCACTTTGTTCCGTAAATTTTTGAAATGGAACTGAAGCGTGCTGTTTAAGTTTTGCACCACTTGAAGTTGATAGGTCTGCTTCCAAAGGCCACCCAGGCTCGGTGGCAGATGCATGTATGACATAACAAATCTATTTAAAATGATTTTGCCTCGTGATGATTCTGGTGGAGGCGACAAGCTAAAACACATCAGCTTATACAAATGACAAGTCTCCAGACTTTATCATCTTATCTGTGCACCTTGGAAGCAGGTGGCATGATAACTGGGATAGGCTCCAGCCTATCACGACCTTGATAAGGATAAGAGGAAGAGAATGAATGGATGGGTGGATGTCATGTATTTGTATACTTAATATAAAGGCATATAAACAGGTCACAGGCAAGAACGAAGTCTAATGATGACAGTAATAAAAAGTGAAACATGCTCTCTTGCCAACAATCCCACCAAAGACGTCTGAAGATGAGTGTGACTGTGCAGATTACTCACATAGTCGGGGGGATCAGCAGCACCTGCAGGAAATAGCATCAGTGGTTAAATGTGCATTGGTTGGGTGTGTACACTGCTCAGTCACTAGCGGACCTCAGCGTCATTCATTAGTCATTTGGCAGTTATCTTGACCTGTGTGACCTTGCTGACTCAGTCGTTCTTCCTCTGCAGAAGCCTTTGTTTCAGCCTATAAGTTCAGTCTCAGTCATCCAAATCAATATCTACCACATTCTTTCTCTCTTTTAAAGATTCTTCTCTCATCGTCTTTTATCAGTGCTGGACAGGAAACATTAGGACTCTGATGGACTTCTTGATAGAGACATGCAGCATCTGGCTGCTGTTCTAATAACAGGAAGTTCCTGCCAGTAGTAACAGGATATGGTCATGGTTGTGTAGCTGGAAGGGGTAAGCTGTCTTTCTATGAGTAATAGAAGTTTTTAATCTTAAAATGATATTTGGTTAGATCTGAAGTGTCTCTGATACCATCAGACTGCAGGTTTTAAAGCTGCATTACCTCATTATTTGTCACTCAGAGGCAGCAAAACCAGATAAGAAGCTTATATGATTATACAATCAATAAGCTGATAACCAAAGCATAATTATATAGACTCGGAACAACACTGAGTTTCATTAGGTTTCCATACTACAGAGGACCAGAACTGCAGGTCTTCACAATGTTGATATTTTTTTGTTTTAACTTGTATGTAAGTTTAATGTATGCCTGGATCGATTTATCTCAGAATTTCCACATATTTATTTATTCCCATTTTTTGTGTTTTTGTACCTGTTCTGTATTTTTTTTGTATTTTTCCCAAATTTTGTGGAAAAAATCTGAACAACCCTAACAACCAAATCAAGCAGAACAAAGAAAGAGCAGACTGTCAACTGATATCGGCTGAAGAGTAAAATTATTGTTTGTGTCAGTAGAGTCTGGGAGCTACAATGAAACAGTGAACATATTTATAGTACAGCACAGGCCGTAAAACATCTAAATGTTTTACGTTTTTGAAGGCTCCATTTTTTTGTAAATATACTCGGTGGATTGGTGCACGAAGAACACTCATTTCAATTCCCCACACTAACACATCTGTGTGCCAGGCGGTTTTATCCCACAGTGGCAACACATCATCTAACATAAAAGATTGATGTGCCCCGGTGTCTCGGAGAATAGTGATAGGAACCCTGTCCTTCTCTTCTCCTGTCACCGAAACAAAGCCTTGGGAAAGGAATGGTTTAAAACGTGACTCTACCTCCATCTCTGGGTTACACCCCTGTGTTTGATCAGGACATATAGGTGGGGAAGCTACTTTAATGAGCCCCACGGGTCCCTTAGACCCTCTGCGCTGCTCTTTCTTCCGCAGCGCAGGACAACTGGCAATCAGGTGACCAGACTCGCGGCTATAAAAACATTCCCGCTTTTCAGTTCCCTCCTGTCTCGCCTTTCGGGCCTGTTTAGGAGATTTTATTCTCTTTTCCTGCCCTACCCTCACCTCACTTCTCGTGCTACCCCAGCTGGGAAAATGATTTTATGTGTGAGGGTAAATTCGTCCGCTAAAACTGCCGCTTTTGCCAGGGGCGTCACCTTCTGCTCGTTTAAATAAACAACTAACTGCTCTTCTAAAATTCTTCTAAAAGAACCAATTCCTTTAATCCCTCAATCCCTAAAATATTGTGCATCTCAAATTAATTGCCTCCTACATTAATTATTATTTACGGTGGATATTCTGGCATATCAACTGTTTTTTTCAAAGTACGTGCTTATTATCATTTAAATACTTATTATTTGATTTTGGCAGTTTTAGCCCTCCATATCACCAACTCTTAAGGAAGACATCAGACTGCTGAGCGGCACCATTGTGAAGCTAACTTTCTGAATAATTTCTCACAGATTAAGTCGTTTGAGAGAGGTTCATCTGTGGATGGTGAGACAGTGAAAATAAAAAATAAATAAATAAATTGCTGTTCAAATTTTAGCCTACTGGCTGATAATATTTAGAGAAAAACACATATTAAAATGTCTTTTCGTTTTATTAAGAATATGTTGACTGTCTCACAGAGAGTCCTTTCTAACAAAAAACTGAAGTGACAAAAACTCATTTTCCATGACAGATGGTGAGAGATGGTACTGCTGCTTTTTGTCGGAGAATGAACAAATCCATCAAATTTAAATAAACTTATACATAATTATAAATAATTATAGAGGCAAATTATACCACAAATAGCAATTTGTTCATGAAATAAGTTTTTCCAGTTTTCCATATTCACTTTCAAAAGCGGCTTCTCTGAGCTGGTTAGGAAACCAAAGCAATGAGCTGAAAGATGCTAAAATAGTTTCAAAAGCTGAAGCAAATTGAAAAGTTTGGTAATAAAAGATCCCTGTGGGTTTGCTGTTCTGTAGTTATACAAACAAATCTAAAGTTAAAAAGTAAAATAATAATTTAAAAAAATAAATAATCAGAGCTGCTTCAAAGATCAAACTCACCATGTGGAGAGTTTTGGAGCTCACTGTAAACTGTGTCTGTGCCTTTTCTCAGTGGAACTGTTAAAGTAAAAAGAAACACATGAGTCTGCCTGAGCATCAAAAGACAAACTTTAGCAGATACTGTCTCTGTGATCTATAAATAGGCAGCTTATGTCACACTCCAACTGCCATCTCAGGTCCGATGGGACCTTGAGCACAAGACCACGAGGAAGAAGAAGAAGAAGCAGAAATCACTCTGGCGTTTAGTTAAACCCTTCCTGTTTATAAGGTCTGCGATGATTGTGGAAATCCCAGCAGTTATCCCTGCATTTACAGCAACCTGGAGATGTATTAATTATGGGTAATTAGACCCCTCCTAGTACGCGTTGGTTGCTCTTATCAACTATAAAGGAAGTGCATAAAGTGGTGAAAATGACTTTGTTCAGGAGGTTTGGGGAAACTGCACAGAAGGATCAAGAACAGACCAACAAAAGGTTTAAAAAAACATTTTGTGTAAAACTGCATATTATTATACATTTAGCCATTTATTTATTATTTACTTGTTTTCTCTATTTGTTACTGTATTTATTTCCCCCCTCTTTACTTCACATCGCACACAATAGCTTCCTAATATTCCTGACGACCGGCCTTGTTTCTATAAGTACTGTATGCCTAAGTCTGTGTCCTAATGTGTCTTCTCCCACAGTTGTTTCATTTTTGAAAATAAATACTGGATTATTTCCCTTCTGTGTTCGTGCACTGCTAACCTCTGTCAGGATCTGTTGACCGGGCGTGCACCACCTCCGTGTACTCCACGTTAGGCTCGTTGGACATCTTGCTGATCTCATCATCGCTTTCTGCACCAATAAAAAAATCTTTAACACACTGAACTATTTAACTTTCAACCTTGCAATGCTATAGCTATGAAGCCAGGCTGGAAAAAAGCTGTGTGTGTGGTATAAATCTGGAGGATGGCTACACATTTCCAGCTACTCCCAACTACATCAGGAAAACCTAATTTGTAAGGCTTAAATTCCTTTAAGAGGTACATTTTTAGTAAAAGGATCATCTGACCACCTGACCTTCTTCTTAGTGTTTTTTTTCTGGAATAACTTCAGCACTTTAGAGCAGGGGTCTCTAACTCCAGGCCTCGAGGGCCGGTGTCCTGCAGGTTTTAGATGTGTCCTTGATCCAACACAGCTGATTTCAATGGCTAAATGACCTCCTCAACATGTCTTGAAGTTCTCCAGAGGCCTGCTAATGAACTAATCATTTGATTCAGGTGTGTTGACTCAGGGCGAGATCTAAAACCTTCAGGACGGGCCTGGAGTTCGAGACCCCTGCTTTAGAGAAACCCTGCAAAGTATAATGTTGTGGGTTTAAATTTGGATTTTTATTTTTTTAATTCATGTTATTGTTTCAGCCCTCACACTTCAGAAGAAGGTGGGATATCCACATAAAAAGTTCAGGGCTGAAAAACACATGTAAGCTTTGTTCAAAGCTGCAACCAGAGCAATTTTACACCAAGTGTCACAATCTGTCTTTTTTATAAACTTCATAATGGACAATGGATAAAGTGAGAGAAAAGGGGTAAATCCAGGACAGATCATGAAACATGCTGAAGTTATTTTAAAAAAGAATAAGCTGTTTCTGAGCGGGTCAGGTGGGAACTTTCTCTCTGATTTAACTCATTTTAAATGAAATCATGTCAGAGCATTAAACAGTGATGATGTTCGTATCTCATCTCACCTGTTTCAGGTTTCCGTTTGCTCCACACGCTGACTTCAGCTCTGTCCACCTTCACTGTAAAGCAGACAGGCACATTGATTGACTGCTTAATCGATTGCAGGTTATTAGTCAGCCGCCAAAATCAGAGTTACAAAAAATGTGCACCAGTAAGAATAAAAAACATACCTTAATAGGTAACTAGTAGTAAACTCTTATATTACAGAACCACAGGTGTGGTATTCAGAACTTTTTGATCTCCTTGCTGCTGTTGGGTGTGGGGCTGGTAGCCTCGCACACAGAGTTACCAGCCTCCCCATCTAAGTCTTGTCAAGAATGAGAATAAATGCATTTCCCCAAATCTTAACAGATTCCCTTCATGTTTTCACATGGTCAGAAGAGATAATGAGATAAACTTTTGGCGGCACACTCCCTCAGCTTGGCCCACCGGGGAGATTGAAACAGTAACAAAAGCAGCAGATTTTAGATTCTCATCTGGAGCACACAGAAATCTTTTACTGCTTCGTAAACAATAGGTTGTTAATTCAGCAGCGGCTGAAAAGCAAAAACAACTTCCCAGTTGGTAAACCAGAGCTTGTGTGATTAATTTCCTCCACCTTCTGCATGCATTCAAACTTGCCTGGGCTGAAACAAAATAAGCTCCAACCCTCCTCACCAACACTGGTTTTTATCAGCAATGATCCCCGTGAGCGTGCTCTGTTCCAACATAGGAAGTCTCTTGCAGACTCCATTGTTTCAGTTTTTCAAGGAAGTCTCTGTTGCACATTCTTTCTGAGATATTAATGTTGATTTTTTTTGCCTTGGATTTAGGATAACCAAACACTATGCATGTATGATAATAATAAATATTATTCTTGGACATTCTTACACAAATGGATCCTCAGATGAGCAGGAAAAAAAGAAGTATAATGAATAAAGGGTACCAACACACCTCTAAATTAAACCATTATATTTATTCTACAAGTGTCTCTTCCAGTCAGAAAAGGGATCAACCAAAAGTATATACACACGTTTCCTGTGAGTATAATAAAGCGTATTTACAAATCAGCCCAATTTTAAAAATGCACTTGAGACAAGTAGAGCAAAGTAGAGTTGTAGTCATGCAACTGCAGACAGACACAGTGAGCAAAGAAACAAACAGCCAGACACAATAATGTTTGGTATAAAGTCAGAGGCCATTTAGGTGGCAGGAGGAGGGGAGAGGGAGCAGTGAGTGTAGGTTTTTTGCCTCCTTTGTAGTGAGAAAATATCTGTCTATAATGTCATAAAAAATTAGCATTATTAACAGGATTACTTTCACTCGTGTTCATCCTGAAAAATCTTTCTGTGAACTTCCTTTTCCTTCAGAGTAAGTAAACATTGCATCAATGTCCCTCCGCCCACTGCTGGGGCGTCTCTACACTGTGGCTGGGATACTGTAGCTGCTCCTGTTGCTGATGTCAGCAGGTACCGACGCCATGCTATGTCGCGTCCCATTGGTCACTCTCCCCTCCTTGCCATCATAGAAAGACACTGCGTCTGGAAGAAGATGATAATGGGCGCTCTGAGCAGTTTGCAACAAGTGTGACTATCAGTGCCCTGCGCTGTGACTTCACTATCACCCAGCATGCACCTAAGGCTGTTTACTTCCTGCAGCAAAATCCTACATTTCCTGCCTCTGCTTAGACACAAACATTTCCAACTAAAAAACACTAAAAACAGTGACAGCAAAGACACAGACAACATGCTCAAACATGTGAACATGAACAGAAGGGCAACATAGACTGTACCACAAACAAAAGGTAGCCAGGTCTCCTTTGCAGGAGCCATGCATGCATATTAGAACATGGATCATTGGGGGGTATGGGTTACATGCTGCAGGCTATGGTTGTGCGAGTGAGGGGAAGGATTATTGGATGGTAGCATAATGACTAATGAGGCCAGTTAGTGACACACAGGAGAAAAGTAAAACCAATCTACCTGTGGCTGCATTATAAACGTCTGTGTCGTGGGTTAGATTCACTGTTAAAGGGTCATCTGATTTAGGGCTCGAAGGCTTTCTGAGAAATGGTGAAAATAAAGTTAGCTCAGGCAGCAGTGAATTCAAAAAGAAATCAAACAAATTCCACTAACCACCATAGCAACATACATAAAAACAAAACTATAGAGGTGGTTTTGCATGTTGTGGTCATTTGTTGTCTAGCTTACAGCCTGCTTCTTGCCTGCACACGTTTTGTTTATAAAAGTCAACCATGCCTGAATAAGCAGATTTAATAAGAGTAATTGAAAAAATTGACTTTTAGGATAACTGGCTAAAAAAACCCCAAAACACGGCGCAGGATATGTGCTATGGTTGTTTAAGCTCGTAGTTTCATTCATTTTCTCAGTTTTATTTTATTTTTTTTACCTGGGTTTATAGTATAGGTGTTTTCTAATTAACAGTTAGTGTATTTGTGATTTCTTTTAAACATAGGCCAGAATAATAAAGCACATGCTTTATTAGACGTTTGTATGATGGCTTATTACAGCCGATGTAGGTAGGGTAATATTCAGAGATAAGATATTCTTGGACATTAAAGGCGATCTATTACACTCTTCCTCATCAATATCATTATTGATGTTCATGTGAACCATTGCCAGATTTTCAAACAATAAGGTCAGTCTCTGTCCAGGTAATTTTCAGGTTCAATGCTGTGGGTGTGAGCACAGAAGCCACACCCACCTGCTGTTTAAATCTTCTGTTTTCAAGGGGCAGCCAATCAGAGGACAGTTGGATTTAAGAAGGAGGAGTTGAAGAAGCTTGTTTCAGACAAACACAAGATCTCCTTTTTGTAACACATGATGTTTATGTTATTTTAACCACGCTAACATGCAAAACAACCAGTATAGTTCTTTAGAGACACCAAACACTACTACAGGACCCGAGCTATGAGCTAATAAAACTAACATCTGCAATATCTGTCACATTCAGAGGAAGCAAGTATTCATGATAACTCACACCGACAGTTCAGCAGCTGCTTCTCTTCTATCTACAATAAGAGAGGACAAGTGAGGGGAGCAGAGGGGAAAAAGGCGAAGGAAGGTTGGCTGTCATACATAGACAACAGAGGCCTGAGTTGCTGGAGGACTGTAAGTCTCTCTACCTCTCTTAGATTTGATGTACAGCATGCTCGCCACCAAGAGCAGAACTGACAGCAGCAGCAGACAGGCCACGATAATCAACATTTTTTTCCACAGTGCCATGAGTACTGTAGAGAGACACAGATGGGAGGTGAAGTCAGTAACAAACAAGAACATAAAAGGTAAAAAAACAGCAGTTCATAAAGGAGAAGAAGATGATAAGATGGGGTTAAAGGTAGATGAATACAATGATCATTCTTTTTGTTTGTTTGTTTGGAAACCTTCCACGTTTAAACCGTTCCTCTTTCTAAGCATTACTGGAGATGGAAATGTGCGTTTGCAGGACAGTCAGTGTGTGCAGACTGAAATATCCATACATCATCTGCAGATCTGGAGACATCTTTGTCAGCTTTTACTATCATCAAGTCAAAATTCAGCAACTCACTAACCTTAAGAACTACTAAAACTACGTTTTATTGCTAATTTGCAAATGCTTGGAATGACATTAGTGTAGAAACTTTGCCAAATCAAGCTAACCATCGGCGCTACCCGCTGTGGCGATCTGTTGCAAATAAGCAAGCGGCAAAAAAGGAGTTATGGTTTAAGTTTAGACCTATATTAAATCTGACTTAATATCTGGCACCAGACCAGTGCTGGGAAGGTTACTTTTAAAATGTATTCCACTACAGATTACAGAATACATGCCCCAAAATGTATTTTGTAATGTATTCCATTACATTACTCAATGAGAGTAACATGTTCTGAATACTTTGGATTACTTAATATATTATCAAGCTTTTTACATCTACATGAATGTACTACTGCTGTGTGATTTATTACTTTTACCAATACCAACTAGATCTTGAAATCTTAATATAGATGTGTAACAGTAGGTTGACATTAGGTAAGGCTGCACTTTTTGCAGCGATCTCGTATAGAAAACTGTTCCGCGCGTATATATAACGGGTCCGCGGCTCCGAACTGTAGTAAAGGGACCTCTGGCTAATACGTCGTGTTCCATCTCCGGCTCATAACCAAAAACTAGCTTTACTTTGTTGTCTGGGTCAGCTTTGCTAGTGAGAGACAGAGAGAGGCGTTGAAAGGCTGCTCCAACAGAACTTACTGTTTCGGAGGAAAACACGAACACAGTGTACAGTTAAGTCTTGATAACTTACTTACAACTGGGCTACACTGCCCATGAGGCTACATTCTTTAGGGCTATGCCTATAACACTCTGCCTATTGCCTTCATATCAAATCATTTTTTGAGCAATAATTTAAAAAAATATTTCATTACGTCATTATACGGGCCGCAAGTAGAGGTGACATGGGCCCCGAGATTGGACTCAGGCACTAGAGTCTGTTATTGCGTGTTTTGTTTCCACCGGCGTGGAATTACCAAAAATAGAGAGGGCATAGGCTAACATATGAAACAGGAAAAGACCGCAGTGTAATCCCTTTATTTCAACACAGTAACTGTATTCTGAACACCACCTTTATAAATGGTAACCGTAACGGAATAAAGTTAGTCATATTTTGTATTTTAAATACGTAACGCCGGTACATGTATTCTGTTACTCCTCAACACTGTCTGGGACAGAACATGTGTTGAACTAACTCGCTAAAGTCAAATTGAATCCATCCACCTTAGCTGCCTTTCTGTCCTATTGGCTACTTGTGGTATTGCAATGCAAAATAAATTTCCTTCAGGACTTCAGACTTGGTTAGACTGAAGAAAAGGTTGTGGTTTGGGGCAGTTTCTGACATTGAAATAAAATACTGTATGACCAATAAGAGCAGGGTGATGCTTACTGAGCTCAGTCTCACCTTGTACATCAACGTTCTCACTTCTGACCTTGTTGGCGCCGTTGGAAGCCTCACAGTAGTACTTGTCACTGTCATTTTTGGAGACTGGTTTTATCACAAAGCTTGAGTAGGTCTCTGTGGTGGTGTTGGTTTGCAACGGTACTGCACTGCCAGTTCGGTACCACTTAAAGGTGACTGGCCCTGTGCCATTAACACTACATATGAATCTGAGATCTTCTCCCTCTGAGATTGCTAGTGGGGTGGGGATGACGGTCAGAGTCATTAGGCTCAAAGGCACTGGGAGAACAAAACATGGAAGCAAAGAGGTGAGATTAGGCAGCAAAACTTCTCGAGGAAATAGAGGTAGAATTAAAGATAAATGTTAAAAGTTAAAAATCAAATGAATCCAAAAACATCTTAATGTGCCCACTTTTAAAACACTGCCACCTGGTGGTCAAAGTGATATTTTACAGAGGACAAAATTCCCTTTAAAGATGCCACTGGACAGAGACAGGCTAGCTCTTTCTGTTGGTTTCCACCCTTTATCCCAAACGTTCTATATATTCTCATCTCTCATCTTTTATTTTTAAAAAATGTAAAGAAACAAACAAAAAAATTATTTTTTTATAAATATTAAATATAAATATTTACCTATGACATTCACGCTGAGGTGTTGACTGGAGCCAGTTTTGTTGGAATGGAGACTATTCTTCGCCTCACACCTGTACTGTATTTCACCAGGCTTATTGATGACGTCCATAAAGACAGCTTGTCGATTTCGCTCTCGGATGACTTTTGTGCCCACTTGGACGTTATCCTTAAACAGGGTGTAGTTTATCGGCAGGCTGCCATTCGACTGACACAAGATGGTGATGCTCTTTTTCAGGATCACCTTGTCCTCAATTGAAATCTTTAGAGCAGAGACATGAACTGAAGAGGAGAAACAGAGCACAGACTTTATGAACTGAAAAAGTCAAACAAAAGTTGTTGCTGAAGGCTTAAATAGTGGCAAATAAATTTGTGTCATAGTGTAGAAACACAAATTATTTACAATTTAATGAAAGTCATCTTGCTGATTAAAAGGTGATTTTTAATTTTGTGAACCTGAATGGTTGTTTGTTTTTTTGTGTTAGCCCTTTGTTGGACTAGCAGCCTGTACCCAGGCTCCGGGCCCAACTCCAGTTATCAAACTGGATACGACGATGTTGTAATAATAGTAAGAAAGGAAGAATTTTTTATCAGCTTTTATTAAGAGCTATGACTGCAATAAAACAATATTTTTTAATTACTGTTTTCAGTTCATTTTCATTTCTCAGAATGGGTTTGCTGATTTACACACTGGTAGTTTTCATTACTTAAAATCTAAATTGAATTTTAGTTACTGTCAGTGTGGTTAAACTTGTAAAAACAGCAAAATAAGGAGATTTTGATGCATCCGGTTATTCACAGTGAAAGAAATACAAAATCGTGGGCCAGACTCCTCCACTAACTGCTGTGGTTAGCTGAAGACAAAGAGCTGAATTAAAATCAATCACAGTAAACTCTATGATTAATTTTTGATTTAAAAAAAAAAAAATGATACAAAGCAAACATTTCCTGACAATTTTTAAATTTCAGATTTCTCCGATTTTTTTCCCCTTAAGTATATTTTATATTTTATTTTCAAGTCAAGTTTCGTAGCCAAGATTCTTGGTTCTAGTTTCCATTGTTACCATTATCTTATTCCATTATTATTACTCTATACCAGCTGGACAAACTAATACTATGAAAACTCTAGTGTACCCCATGTCTACCAAGAGCATCACCTATTTTCTCTCAGATGGTACTACTATCTCCAAATCCAAATGATCCTTTGGTATTACTGCCTTGATGGAGTAATGTAAAAACAGAGAAAACAGTCCTCCTGGGTGATGGTGGCGAGTCACAGGTTTGCTTTGGGAGTTTTATGTTGAGAACTTACTGGTTAGGTTCAGGCATTAGGTTTAACAAAAGGCTTAGTTTAGGTTAAATAAAGTACCTCACACATTGAAAAACAAGGCTTTCACTGTGCATTTAAATGGTCCTTAACATTGTCCTTATGTGACAATTTAGGAGTAACTGATCTGTCTAAACTACGAGTGTCAGGCAGTGATTTGACAAAAGTATCTGATGCCATGGGAATAAGCGTAGTCTGTTAAAATGGTGATGCACTTGATTATTTTTATTTGTTTGTTTATTTAAGCAACTAGTAGCTTTTGTTTTGTTTGTTTTTTTACTGAAATGGGATTTCTTTTAATTCAGGTGATAACTGATAACTGTAATACAAGAGCTGGGCCAGCACCAATGTAGAAGGAGTCCTATCATGACTTGTATGTAAAATGGACTTGACTGCATTGACATAACAATTTTTTAGTCTGATGAACCATTAGAGCACATTTACCAGGTCTCACACATTGTCTCTGCACAAATCACGCAAAGCTTCTTGAAGACGAGGGACAACCTACTATACTGCCTGTGTCACATGGACACATCAGTGCATTTAGAGATGAAGCTATTTATTGACACATCTATGCACTGAAGGACCAGGGGGTATCAGTGTGTACTATAACCTGGACCCAAATAGACGTAAAGAAAACTTACCTTTAGGGCGAATCATCAGGGTTTTGCTATCTTTCTTGATGCCTTTGGCTTCAGCTGAGCAGGTGTAGTTGAAATCATTCTGTAGGGCCTTCACATTAAATACTCCAGGTTTACCAGAGCTCGGTAAGTTTTTAGATGGATAAAGAGTGTACTCCAAATCCTCCCTGTTGATTCTTTGAGAGGCAAAACGCTCACTGTTGCAGGTTAATGTCATAATTTCCCCTTGAAAGATTTCAGTGGGAAACATGGTGAGACTGGGCACTGAGAAGAGCTCTGTGGATAGGTTTACAAAACACACCAAGTCAGCGTCTAGATGGATACATTTTTTAAAGTGCAAACATTAATGCAGTAACACAAAAACGCTTAAACTATTTTAAAAGACCATTAGTGTGCTAAAGTGCGTATTATTATTACTGAAGTAGCAAATGGCTACAAAGTTGCATTAATTGCACAGCTCTGTGTCTGTGTGTTAAACCCATGCAGTGTTGACACTTCTCCCGTTGAGTTAAATAACTTATGGCAGCCAAAGCACTAACATTAGGGCTCCATTAGGGGGTAGGGATAGCTCAGTACGTAGAGTGGTGGCCCCATGATCGGAAGGTCAGGGGTTCGAATCCGCTACCCTGAGGTACCCCTGAGCAAGGTACTGCCCAGGGAGCAGTGTGTAGGGACGGTAATACAAGCACACTCAGTGAATGAATGAATTACTCATTAACTGAGTGAATGGGTTAAATGCAGATCAATAAAGTATACACTACTATTCAAAATATTGAGTCCAAGAACCAGTGGTCCTACAGCCATCCAAAAAATAAGCTTCAGATAACTGTTTACAGAGGTCAACTTTCCTGTGTCCACTCACCAACCACGGAAATCGCCTTCTTGGTGTATTTCTCCACATTTCTCATTTCCACTCTGCAGTCAAATGTAAGCGCTTCAGAGACCTTTGGTACTGCAACCATGTTGTGGTTTATTGTAGAGTTGCCAGTCCTGAGAAGCTTGGTGCCCTGGCTCAGGAATAGCTTGTAACCTTCAGAGCTGGAGTGAAAGTTTTGGGCACTACACGAGATGTTGAGGTGGTCTCCTTCATAGATTGTGGAGTCAGGGGAAATCTTCAGTACTGGTGTAATAGAAAGCTCTGTGGAGACAAAATAAATGAAGCACTGAGGTCAGACCAGTGCGTTGAAAAAGCAGCACAATTTCAAAATGCTACTGACCTTTGACTGAAACAGTGACGTTGTTGCTTTTTGTTGAAGGGAAGGTGTCCTCTGCTGTGCGGATCTTGTAGGAGCAGTGAATTTTGTGGATGCCACCACTGCTTAACCTGAAAGTGGTCTTTGCTTGGTTGGAGAGTCCTTCCACCCTGCTCATCTGTTCATCATTATCGAAGAAGAAGAAGATGAAGGACCCTATCTCACCTGGAGCTATACAGGTGGCTTGTACCTCCTCCCCTTCATTAACAACGTTCATCTCAAGATGGAGAACTGGCTGCGAGAGTCCTGGAAACATAAACAGACAGATCTCCCACATGTACTTGGTATTGCATTCAAACACATCCACAGTATCACACAAAGGTTAAAATGATTTTTGATCATAATCTGATCTTGTTTTGTGCTTTTCTCTCTATGCTCTCCTTTCTTCTCTTTTCCAGCCAATCGCAGCAGATGGCTGCCCGTCCCTGGCTGCCCGTCCCTGGCTGCCCGTCCCTGGCTGCGATTCTGCTGGAGATCTCTACGTGTTAAGAGAATTCTTCCACCTTAGTCTTGCCAATTTTGAGGATTTCTTCTCCGAGATTTTGGGTGCTTTCCCTTGGTGGGTGTACTGATTGGGTAACTTCTCCAGTGTCAAATTTGAGGTTAGTCTCTTTATGGAGATAGTTTTGCTGTATTGTGACCAGCGATATAGCAGAGATGTCAGAACTGGACAGAATTACCCCAGCAGTGATGTCACTAACAATGCCATAACTTGTGCTTTTGGATTGTTGTGCACCTGACAATTATTGTAAGCTGTTGTGCAGGACTGCTGGTACGGTCCACCAGATGGAAGGACACGAGTGGGTCAGTTTTTAATGCTTTAAATACCAGCATAAATGGACATCACATTTCTTGTAAACAATGACCAATAGGTCCCCCAATAACTGCGGCTTCAGGCTTCTGCTCTCCACACTAAAAGCACATATATATAATTTAAGATGATGTCAGGGCTGTTGGTGCATCGTTCTGAGCTTGTTGTGAACTTCCCACGGCTGACCAGTGTGTAGGGAGAATATTGCAAGCATGTCAGTCTATGCTAGCATTTCTATGGAACATCAGTGCATGCTATTTATGCCCATACTTACAGGTGCTGCACTAGTGTCATAAAACAGAAAGAAAATGCAAAATGTGTAAAAACTAAACTCTGAGATCTCAGCTGCTTTCCCAACAACATCTATTACTTTCATAAATTCATAAGTACATCATTATGAATTCAAAAATTCTATCATAATCTGAAAATGATCATATTCAAATGGACCTGAACTGGAACCCTTAATACTGCAGCTTTGCATGAAAACAAACCCACCTTGTACGTTGAGTCTTTGTGCTTTGCTCAACTTGGTGTCGCCTTGGATGTCTAGCTTGCACTGATACAAGCCAGTGCTGAAGACTCTGGCATTGTGCAGCTGGTACACGAAGTCCTCAGAGGAGCCAATGGTCTTGGTGTACACTATCTTGTCATTCTTCAATATGGTGTACTCACGAATCGGCCCCTTCTCAGTACTTGTGCTCACTGTGGCCTGGCATCTCAGAGTCACATTGGTCCCCGCAGTCACATCGTTCCTGGGCTCAATGATTAGCTTGACACTTTGGATTTTGAATTCTATGAAATGAGATTTAACAAAATCAGTTAGAGCTCATTTATCCAAACATCTATCCTCAGCCTAAAACTTTTAAACCTCAAACCATTTTTATATTAATTTTATTCCTTTGAGAGTTCAGCCGTGTTGAAGTATACAATGCAGTCCACCTTTCTTATTTTCTGTCACATATATATTGTGATGTAAGATCATATTAAACACCAAAGTTCCAGATAATGAGCTTAGAGTATGAGCCAAAAGCTCAGGCTTCAGACAGTTTGTTCTACTATAAATAACTGTGAATTGACTTGAATTGAATTTATAAGTAAATTCTACATATTACTTTATGAAGAACCTTATGTTACAGTTCACTACTATTTAGTTTTACTCTATTTATGTTTTTTCCCAATGTATCTATCCCAAGCACATCATGGTATAGATATGCTTGGTGGATTTCTTGCTTTGCGTTACGCAGTTATATGCTGTTATGTTTGTTTTGACTCAGGAGTGAGAGATTGTTAGTGTTTAGAACTCCCTGTGAAAACAAAACGTTTGATTATGTTTTTGGTTTTTTTTAGAAAAGGAGCAATTTTTTCTAAAAGGAGCTGAAATTTACAGGAGCTGTTAAGGAGAAATATTACATTTTAAACAAAGAACTTCAAAAAAAAAAGATACTCAACTTGCTTTGCCATTTTTGCAAAAATGAGAGTACAGCTAATAAACAGCAATTATGATCATATAGAAGAAAAAGTAAAAGGTCCAGAATTTATCGTTCTTTGAAAATATTTTGAAAATCCTGAGTCATCATTGATATGAACAATATTAACTCAGGATTCCTCCTCATATAACAGATAAATTGTATATTGTACTGCATCGAACAACTGCATCTTACTTTTTTAAAAAAAGAGAAGCTCACAGGAGCTTCTGAAACACGAATATTTGTTTGTTTTCTGTGATAATAAACTAAACACTGATCATGAGTTTGTTAGACATGCAGTGAAGCTGTTATGCGACGTTAACTTTGACTTTGGGGAAATAATGACAGGTCTTTGTTAGTAACGTCTTACATTTTAATCACAACACAACTGACTAATGAGGAAGAAAAATAGTTGGCTGTCTCTTATGAAGAAAAACAATCCTCTCCCCCTGGGCTTCTGTGCAGTAGGTGCTTGAGTAGGTGCTTGGGTTCATATTAAACTGAAACAATTCAGGTGGAGGGTGAAGCTCCAGAAACATTTGTAGCACGTTTATTTCAGCTAATGGCCTTCATCAGGGTTGGGGTTATACTTGGGTGTCCCTGAAGGCACCATTGCAATACTTGGCTGAGGTAGCCAGAACATTTAGTACACTTGTTCCAGGGAAGAAAAAGGAAACGAGTCAGTCTAATTAACTTCTTGGTTGATTTAATCTATCATGATTCACAAGTTCACCGTTCATCACTGCCTCCTTTGCTTTCATGCCACAGCCTAAGAACTGAGCAGTGACAGGTTGGGGGCTTGTCCGGGATGAGGCGCTTCTGGTTTCATTTGCTTTAAATCTTACAGACAAGAATGACAAACCTTCAGATCTCTTGTCAAAGGAGTTTGCAAAGAAAAGCGTCTGGACTTCTTTAAGTTGCTTGAAGACGTTTCACCTCTCATCCGAGAAGCTTCTTCAGTTCTAAGGTCAAATGGCCGAGAGTCCCAGATTTAAACCCAGTGGGAGTATCCCCCCAAGGAGGGACAAAGGACCCCCTGGTGATCCTCTAATCACATGCGCCCAGGTGTGAAAGCGGGTGTGGGACCTAATCACCCAGGGTTTCGGGTGAGCTCATTGTGAAACCTGGCCCCACCTTGTCATGTGAATTCCTGAGGTCAGATGGCCCAGGATGTGAGTGGGCGTTAAGGCGTCTGGGGAGGGAACTCAAAACTGGATTATAGATCCTGGGCCATCTGACCTCAGGAATTCACATGACAAGGTGGGGCCAGGTTTCACAATGGGCTCACCCGAAACCCTGGGTGATTAGGTCCCACACCCGCTTTCACACCTGGGCGCATGTGATTAGAGGATCACCAGGGGGTCCTTTGTCCCTCCTTGGGGGGATACTCCCACTTGGTTTAAATCTGGGACTCTCGGCCATTTGACCTTAGAACTGAAGAAGCTTCTCGGATGAGAGGTGAAACGTCTTCAAGCAACTTAAAGAAGTCCAGACGCTTTTCTTTGCAAACTCCTTTGACTACGATGACCTGGATGACTGAGAATCTTCACAGACACCTTCAGATCTCTTTGTCCAGCTTCTGAGTCACAGTTTAATCACTTCCTATTTAAAATGGCACTCCCTAGAGGTCATTTTGGTGACATGTTTTCAACAACTACAACAAAAACATCTTTAACAGCTGTCACAGTATTGAGTTTGGTGCTCAGGAAGCTGATGTTTTTCTCTGGAATGCCATCATACTGGTAGCTATGTCCTGGCTGGATGTAAGACTCATACAAGAGAATGCAAAATACAGACAATTCATATTGTATGAGTGTAAAATTCTTGGGTGAACAAACAAAGTTAGGTGACTCCTCCTCCTTATTATTTACTCACAAAACTGATAAGAATCCCTTTATAAACACTACAGGATCATATGTGTGCATTTTTGTATTTGCTCCTTTATTTCTGTCCTTGTGAATCACTCATTTTCTTTGTTTTGTTTAGTTTTGTGTTTGCATTCATTAATCACAGTTTTCTTTCAGTGATGCTTTTTAATTCTCAGCCTCATTTTCTCTGGTTTAATTACATCTGCCATCGTTTACACGGCAGCATGGGAAAGCTTTGATAATCACCGGAGTTAGTCCCAAAGCCATGACTCAGTTATGTTTCACAGGTAAAAACTAATGAGTCATTCTCAGGACACAGGTGTTCATGTTCGCAAATCTTTAGGGACAACACTTTGCATCCTAGTCTCATCTGCAACTGGAGAAGAAAAGACTTTTAAATTAACAACTGTGAAGTTTTTTTTCTGCAGCTTAATGAGAAACAAAAAGCATCTGCACAGGTATGTCAAAGTCTAGATCACCCCCACTAAATCACCATATGGTCAAGTATTAGAGACAACAGGCTGCTGCTGTGACTCAGAGTGTGTTGTTTAGGGGAAGTAAACAAACCCTGAGAAGGCAGGAAAAACACTTTGTTAGACAAACAGCTACTCGGGGGACCTTTCACCATTTCAGGGTGTGATGAATCTGGAGCATGCCCAGCATCATTCAACAGGACTGGCAGAGCTGGTGATGAGAAAAAACTGTGCATGCAGGGCAGAGATTTGCTGCTGGTGCTCCATACAGATAGTGAGTCACAATACTGACATGCTGAGTTGGATACAACATCCTGCAGTACTAATTTTTCTTATATTTTACTACATAGAAAATAAAGAAATACTGTATGTTTTATTCCTCAAAATATCAAAAAATTTAAATTCAGTTTTATTTCTATAGTGCTGGTTCAAAACAACAGTTTTTGCTTCTATAATGTTGTCCCTGTTCCCAACAGTGGGAAGGAAGAACCTAAAATAAAGATGTAACACATTTTGGGGTCAGCTTGAAAGGTGTGAGATCTGAGATCAAATGTGACAGAACTGGATGCAAACTATAATCTGATATTTAAAATACCAGTATCATTTCTTAAATGTTGCCAATAGAAACAAAGGTAACAACATTTTAAGCAAAGTTTTAAAGATAAAAGACTTTTAATGAAAGGTCATTTGACCTTAAAGAAGAGGGATCAGGTCCAGCTGAGGTAAGAGGTGATATTAAGAATATAAATATAATTTTAAAATGTTATATTTAGAATCTCCATATATCTCATGTGTTGTCAATACAAATAATGGCAGCAAGAAACATACTTTTAAATCTCTGTGTATAACATTATTATTACTTTGACGTAAAGACCAATCTATTGACTTTGAAGGAGAGGTCAGAGGTCAAATGTGACATGATATTTTAAATCTGTATATGGTACTTTCTACATGTTGACAATACATACCACACTTTTAAGAATCACAGTTTCTAAGTTATAAGGCTTTTTGGCACGGGACAACATGAATAAAAGGATAAAAGAATAATTGAGCAATCAAAGCATTTAAATACGAGTATTAAAAATATTAGAAGAGGAGCTCAGAGCAAAAAATGAACCCTTTAGCTGATTTATTTTGAACATTTAATAAAAACATAATGAGCTGTATGGCAAGCAGTACACTGAAAATGGATTAAATGGCTTGTGAATATTGTGGCGAAATTATCAATGAAGAAACATCAAAAGACATAAAATGCAAAATGATGTAAAAACAGTTTTTCTCCCTTTGCGTGTAGGAAAACAGATACACACAGCCAGAAGCTGCTAAATGAGACTTTTTCAATGGAAAGTGTAAACTACTATCTACATGTAAATCTGGAGATGAAAAGACAGAGATGCATTAAAAAACTGCACATTATAAGAAGTATTTATTATTGTTTTATTTATTGTGTATTTATTAGTACTGTATGTATTTATTTCCAACATATTTGATTCCTTGACTCTACAATGTGTCTCGCCTGTATACTGTACACCCAAATTTGCTTAAAAGTGTTCTTTAAATAAAAAACCTTTTGTCTTTATCTCAGTACTTTACTGTATGCCTAAAAAGATTTCGTATCCTATAATTATTATTGTTATTATTATTAATTTTAGAGTTTAAATTTATTTGAATTATTTATCTCTCCAGAGCTTTAAAACACTTTCATCAGACACAATCAGGAAAGAAGCTAATAAAACTGAACTGGTGTTATTTGTGTGTTTCTACTCGCACTGAGGACTTTAACACTATAAGCTACTTGATTCTACACACTCTAGGTGGTTTCTTATCGACCACATCAATGGATTCATCAGGCACGATTTGAGGTTCAGTTTTTTTGCCCAGAACATTTCGACAAACAGACCTAAGAAATGACCCAAAATGCCCGACAACTACAAAAACGAAACTTAATTCAGAAAAACACATCAAACACATCCACAAAGCCACTTAAAACATGGGCTTTACTTCCAGTTTGGGTCTGCTGATAACACAGGCCTTGCATCAGACGTGAATCTCTACCACAGCTGATCCAAAGTGACTCATGCCTTCCATCACAAACCAACTTCAGAGGACAGGGAGGTGTGTGACAACGCTCGCCAACATGTTCCCAAAGCTTTGTGTTGCAACTTTTCCACCATGGCAGAGACCAGAAAGCTCTGATAACAACTCAGACTGTTTCCACAGTCTTAGTGGAAGATAGATGATTGAAACCAACCCAGTAAATGGAAAGTCAACAATAAGCTCACTGAATACAGGCTCTTTCTGAGAGCCAGTTCAGCTCTTGTGTTTCCTGCAGATCAAGTCTAAGCATGGATTTATATCTCTCATTTAGCTTTAATGGTACTCACCTTGCTGTGTGTTCACCACGCTCGCTGAGTATAAGTCTTGGAAGAAATAAAGAATTTAAACCACAAAGTTAGAGACAATCATCAACTGTATCCTCAAATAAAAAAGTTCGTAGATAAAATTAAAAGTGAGTATTCTCACAGATGGACAGGAGGACGAGGATGAACCGTTGTGGGAGGCCCATGCTGTCTTAGGAACGCCGAGGCTCTACACGCTGCTGGCTGTCCTGGAGGTTAACAAGCTGGTGACAAAGCTGGCTGCTGGTGTGTTCGTGGGGCTGGTCAGGATCTGGGAGGCGGGAGCGCTGACATTAACGTGGTGCTTTAGCTCAGCCGCTCATTGGTAAGGCAGTGACGACGGTTATCACACCAAGCAGTCATCGGCTTGGCTTAATTTGACAGGAAGTGAGTGTTGTTTCCTCAGGATGTTCAAACTGCCCCGGCCTTTGCTGTTGTGGAATGTTCTCTTCTGGCCTCCTCTGTGTCTCTGTGTGTGAAATAGTAGCCACAATAAAGCTGAATTGCATGGGGAGAAGAAGTGAGGCCTTTGACCTCTGACCTGGCCGTGCAGGTAGGGAGAAGAAGACGAGTACAACATTCTTAGCGTAGAGAAGCCGTTTCCTGATGGGAAGATGCTTGGCTCAGCTGCTGAAAACAGTTTTCACTGACATAAATCTGAGCACGGCTCTTACAGGACACATGGAGATGGAAATATTCCCACTACTGAACACACCTTCCTTCATGACAATGAAGGTGGATCTTTGGAAAACCACTGAAGACAGTCGGCTCCAGGTTTGACTCTGTTTAGTCTGTGATGTAGTCAAATTATTCCAGAGCAAAATCAACCGCAAAGTATTCAATTCTAAATGAACAGATTACAATTACAGTAAAAGACCTAAAAATATATATCTGTGTTTAATTTTAGTTTACTATTAGCTTATTTATAATTACATAAAACTGGAAGTGCTTTCCAAAGTTGGAAATCATATGGTAAATTAGCTATAAAGGTGAATTAAGTTCACAAATAAATAAAATGCAATAAAAGTAATAGTAAGGTAAAACTGAACCATGGGAGCGTTTAATATTTAGAGAAAAAAAACAGGCAAATATCATATTTAAGAATATAATTATCCTAAATTAAAATAAGTTAACAAGAATTAAAAACTTCTGAAAAACCTTGTTTCTTCTTCAGTTAACGAACCACATCAGCTTCATCACAGGACAGACCCCACCCGTAAACAAAGACTAAATGATTCCAGAGGCATCCGAGCGATGTCTGGAAGGACTTGACACAAAAACTTCTGAGCGGGCCCAGCTCACTCTCGTGTCTGTTCTGAGCCAACATCAGGAGGATTTCCTCAGTAATAAATCTTGATTTGATGAGGTCACCCACTGTAGTGAGGTCGGTCCAGACTTGCAAAGTGAAGGATTTGTCTTCATTTTCAGGGTTAAATTATTATGACTATAATGAGTTAAAGTTATAGACAACACAGTAACGATAAAACATATTATAAGGAACAAAAAAAAGATGCAGCGGTAAAATAACCACAGGCCTCAAACCTACTTATATGCAGTAACCTACCACATGCTTTTACTGCAGCAGTTCTCTGGTTAGTTGAAATGGGAACGGTCAGATTTCGTGGTGCTTTTCTATGATCTAACTAAAGAAATGCCAACTTCTATGAGTATGTGCCTTTAAGAAAACCTGTTTTATATTGTTGGAACATTTTTCAGTTTGGAGCTAAACCTGTAACTGGAAACATTCAGTCTTTTTAATCTATAAACAAGCACTTCACTAGAAATGACATTAAAACAGAATGAAACTTTACAGGCAGGCTCTAATTATTTTATTAATCATCATCCCACTAAAGACACAGCTGTTATTGTTACCATCACCAGAAAACATGGTATTTTTAGACTTCTATCTATCTGCACAATTAAATTATGCAGTACTGGGTCTAAATTCATTTACAAATAATTAATGAAACTTTGAATAAACAGACTACAAAAAAGGAAAAAGAAGGGTGGGGTGTAAATGATTATTAAAAATTCATCCTTATTTAATGTTATCCTGAATTATTTATTTGAAAATTCATTTTTCCTAAATAGAGTATGAAACTGGATTTTTATTAATTAATTAAAAACATTTTCTAATTTATGCCCAAGTTGACTGATCTTTTTGTACTTCCCTTTTTAACTTGAAAGGTTTATTCATGGGTTTATAATGCTTTTAACTGCTCAGTAGAATAAAATTATTTGGGATTTACTGCATTTATTTATAAATACATCAAATTAAGTAATGTTTGCTTTAATTGTAGAATTCGTCTTTATAAAAATGTACACTCTTTGGTCCTAAGAGATCATGCAAACACACTCAATCACACACGAATAACCAAACCTAGTGAAGTAGGACAGGACGATTAAGTACATCCAATGTTATTCAGCAACTGTAGCATTTGGGTGATTTTGAATTCTCTGATTCAGCTGCTGAATTTGCAAAAAGCAGCTAACAGGATGTTGTGGGTAACGAGAGGTTAGCTGGGAGCCAAAATTCAAAAATCCATCAGGGACTTAGAGGACCTTGAGTGCCCATGGAGTTTTCAAAGGTGGCACCCCCACCTCCCATCACCCCCCAACGAGTCACAGCAGATGGCTGCCCCTCCCTAAACCAGAGGTTTCTTCCTGTTGATAGGGAGTTTTTCTTTGCCACCGTCGCCAAAGGTCTTGCTCATAGGGGGTCATCTGATTGTTGGTGTTTTCTGTGTACTTTTGTTACAATTTTTTTTAACAATAAAAAGCATATTGAGGCAACTGTTGTTGTGATTTGGTGCTATATAAATAAAGTTGTATTGAAATGAGAAAAAATTGATGGCATCTCATCAGGGCGAAAGACCAACAGTTCACAGATGACTAAACGTCCATCTCAGTGTGACGGATGTGATGAGCAACAGGTGTTTGGCCCATAATGACAAAATAAAACGAACACCATGTTGTGTTCAGTAAGACTTTAAATGAGTGACTAAACTCGTCAGGTAAATGTTTAATGAGGTCAAAAATAACACGTGCCAATCGTCCCATTTCCTCAGTTATATAATTATATAGAATTTGTATATAATTATGTAGGTCTATACAATCTACGATATACTTGGTCCTCTTTTTGAAACCAGAGGTGTCGCCTCCTGCTGGCCGGTAGAATGTATGCAGGTTTTTAGTTTTTGGTGCAACTCTATAGAAATGCAATTTTAAATCATCCCATTCAATCTGTTTTTGGTTTTTTGGAAGTAAAATTTACACAAACTTTGAAACAAGATCATGTGTTGCATATGGAGATGCACTCAGTTAAGACAAAAGTTGTTTAAATTAATGAAAACTCCAAGAAAACTAACAAAGCCTACATTAACATGAAACCTTCATTTAAACCTTCCCCTCCCCTAACCCGGTTTTATTTGGGTTTCAGTTTGAACCACTAGGAGATCTCGTCGGCTTTGAGTAGTATAGATCGTTTTCTTACATATTTCTTTGAAACAGCTGAACCGATACAGCTTCAGGATATGAGACAAAGCATGTGTGGTGCATTGAGGCTTCCACGTGATGTCTAGAGAAGCAAAGGCGCCAGGATTTCCCAACAAACCTAAAACAAAATATAATTCTAATAAACTAAGCAGTGGAGTTTTAAGATCTCTCTTTAATTCAGAAAAGCAAAGCAGATGTTCATTTTTCTCATAGTTTTCTTTGACTTTCCAAGATAAATAGAAATCCACACAAAAGTAGAAATTAAAATAAGACAACAGACGCTTGTTTGTGAACAATTATAATTTAGAAATTCATCCATAAAGGATATTCTCCTGTTTGCAGTGTTTTTCACTTGAAACAGCTCAGCAACATCTGGAGGATTCTTTGAATACATATTGAAGAAACAGACAAAACCCAGTGTTGTATTTGGTTTATTTCACTGATTTCATCTCCTGCTTTATGAACCACAGTCAGCAAAGCAGTCTGAAGTCACAGACACAAACCTGATTGTTTCACTTTTCCTTTCCTACTAAAGACTTTTTGTCCAGCTCTAAAATCTTAAAACTCAAAGCAGGAAACTCAGAGATGAATGTGAGCGTGAGCTGAGGGCGTGGACCAGCTCAGTGACCGTGTGAGGGTGGAGACCGACGTGGTGACCGGACTGCATGTTGTGTGGTATGTTTGGTGTTCCCAGTTCACTTTCAGTCTACAAATCCACTCCGTCTGTGGGGGAAAGCAAAAGCTCGGGAGGCGCGATGCAGATGGGAGGTGTGGCAGGAAAAGAGAGGGGGGGAGCAGCCTTTGAATGCCACCCCCCGAGGCCAAGGCCAACAAAGAAGAATTAAAAACATAGAAAAATACAAGAAAAGGAAGAAAAGAATGATTAAAAAGGCAAAGCTGCCTCAGAGGAGAGGCACGACGATGGTGATAATGCACAAAAAAAAAAGCTTTAGGAAAGAGCACCACATTGACGTCAGTTTTCATGATCTCTTGCTTGTGACTGACCTCACCTGCCTTTCATGCTGCAGGGGGAGGAGGGGGCTGACGGGGGCTCATGAAATACCTGAGCGAAATCTAGGGGGCTGACTAAAACCTGATGCAGTGAGCAACAACAGGTGAGTCGGCGCTCTCCAAGCATGCGGCGCACTTTCGCTCCGTTACACATAATCAATCCAAAGAAGTCTGCAATAAAAGCAAAATAAAAGCTCAAATGAAACCCTGCAGCAGGGGTTCATCAAAAAGAAACAAAAAGGATCTGAAAGAAGACAAAGCTGCGCCTGATTGGTCTAAATTAACAAGAAGCTTTACTTCTATTTGTATTTTCCAGAAGCCATAAAAATGAAAGCAGTTTTTTGAGGGCTTGTTTCACCCTCAGGTAAACCAATAAAACCGCCATCTTTCCTGTCACTGTGACAGCAGGTGGGTTACGCACAGCCATACGATGAAGTCTAAAGGAAACTCGCTGTCGTGAATGGAAATGTGTGCGTTTGTATTGCTGTACTGTGGCGGCTTAACACCCCCTCCAAATGGAAGTGCGTTTTTCTGTGGGAAACAGGAAGAGCTTGAGGCTGGATCGATCATGAGCAGTCTTATTGCTTTGCAGAGGCAGGTAGGTAGCTGCCGCGGTCTCCAGGTAGGACCAGGTACTTGGCTAGCTCTCCTCTCACTGTGCTAGATACAAGGGCATGCGTCATCCTAGTAACAAAGCAGGTTTGGCTAAAACGAACAAAACAAAAAGCACACCCCTCTGAGCCACAGCGAAGGGGACTGCATGGAAATAATGATTTTGTTTGGCACGCTGGGGCGAAAGAAGCGAGGAGGAGAACTGCAGAATGGGAGCAGGTGTCTTTTTGGGCAAGTCCAAGGCTATGAGAGCCCGCTGTGGGCAGGGCACATCTGTGCTATAATTCCTTCTAACACTCATAAAAACAAACTCATCACGTCTGCCGGCTTGACGTTTTCAGGGAACAGTAATCACAATCCACCTTTCCGGGGTCCGTCCTTCCAAACGTCTTGGCGGCAGGTGCTGCGAAGTCACGAAACTCTGCATCCTCGGCCAGTTTACGCACACGCACCGGGGTTCGGTGGCGTGGCGAGTTCATGTTTCCTGCACCATGTGTTTTAACAGTGTGTGTGTGCTGTCCTCTCTCGCCACATCAGGATTGGGTCAGAGTTTGTTCAGGTAGTGATGCTCGCTGTGTGGCGAGGAGAGGCCCCCGGTGATCGACAGGTACCACTTTTTTTCTTTTTTAAAATAGAACCTCTCTTCTTCTGTATATGCTATTTAAATATACACACTCAGCACAGCCAAGTCTACAATCATTAGCTTCATAATAAGAATATGAATAAACAATGATAATATAATATATATATAGAGAGTCGTCTGTAGCATGAGTTTTCGTCAGCAGCCATCACTAGAACATTCAGGGTGGTAATTGCATATGTACACGAAAAACAAAAAAGAACGTCATTTACATCCCGGTGCTTGAGGCTCAGGGTCACAATTCATGTGTGTTGATGGGGAGGAGAGGTGATGGATGCTGGTGTGTTATCTGAGTCTCTTCTCTGCCGAGTAGATGGACATGTAGTAGTCGTTGCTGCCTACCGCCAAGTGAGGCTGCAGGGAGACGGAGAGAAAAGACAGGGGAGGTTACTTACTTAAAGACTGTGTGTGAGAACAGACAGGAACATCTAAGTTGTGTTGAGAGCACCCCATTTATACTGCACTTTCCTTTAATCTAATCAGGGTAATCTAATAACACTCAAAAACCCGCTAACAGCACAGAAGGTTTCCTTCTGTGCAGACAAGCTGATGAGGATTTCTCCACGAAATTCCAGGAAAAATTAAGAGTTTCATATCAAACTTTAAACATACGGTTAGAAAAATACTTGCGTGCGAAGTGGTACATCTAGAAATGACTACCCGATGCAACAGCAGTGTGATGGCATACTTCGATTATTTTACTGATAAACAGCCAGATGTTTGTGGTTTTGGTCTGATATACTACACATGTAACCACTTTTGAGAAGTGGAAAGAAAAAAAATGACCTGCTAGCTAACTTGTTGCACAAACAGTCAAACCTGCAGTTCCAGAGATGGCCACAAGAGGCCGTCTCTACCACCAACCTTCCCGAGCTACAGCCATGCCCCAAGTAACACGTTAGCAGTTGTTACAAAGACAGTTTTAGTCTCTAATTCGTCGCTGCATGACATCTGGTGAATTTTTATACAACTCAGTGAAGTGGTCGCTTTCACAGCTGAGCGTGTCCCAGACATTTGTACTTGTTCTTAGAGCGACCAAAAACAAACTCTTGACTTTCCAAATGAAGTAATACCTGAAGTGAAAGTGACCGAACTCATTAATTATACATGTTGCTTGGTAACAACTTCGTAACTTTTTAACTTACATTTTTACTTGGTAACTTCTTTGGTAACCAACCCAGATAGTCAGTGTTGTCCAGTTTCGGACATTAGCATTCATTCGTCGTCATGTTTCTGACTAACTGCGAGCCCAGTATTCACCTCCCGTTGTTCTGATCAACCGCCGCTCCAGAGAAGAATACCTGACTCTGTGTACACCAGCTAACTCTGCCTGAGTGCTCTGATGTGGAGCTGGTGGTGGAGGTTTGTCACTAAAGCAGGTAACAACTGTGACTGGAGGCAAATTAAATGAGCTCTGAATAAGAAAACCAAAGAAATGAGCTAAACAAGTGATATTTCTCTTTGGGTTCAATCTGACAAGGAACATCTTGCACAATTTGCATAATTGTTTGATATAAAATTGATGAGTGCAGTTTTAAAAAGAAGACTGAATTGCAGATTAAATGCTGTGGCTAAATACCTCTAAAGGAAAGCTCACTCGAACATTTCCACTTTAGGATGCATTGTTTTTTTAAATTTCACTAAATTCTGAAGGAAAAATATTAGATTTTTTTTAACAACACTTATCTGTCAGGTACAGGTGTTAGCTTAACACAACAACAAAGAAGCAGCAGAATACACAGTCTAGCTCTAGTTTTACCCAGTGAGGATGGAAGGCTAAACAGCTGATGGCACCAATCCTTTGTCCCATGAAACCGTCATAGTACTTAATGTTGCTGATCACGTCGCCGTTTGCATTGTAGACCGCTATGAACTGGTTCATCGATCCACTGCAAGGTCGACAGCGAAACACAGAAGAGTCACACACGTGCATTCAGGTATTTACTTGAGGAAAAAGCATCTGATTCTCGGGGTTTGACCCAATGTCTAAGCAAACCAACTCACCAGGCGAACAGGTTGGCCTGTGGGTGGATGTCTAAAGCCGTTAAGCCTTTCACCGTCTGTAGCACATTGATGGACTCCGGCATCCGTGGCTCAAAGAAGCGCACGTCTCCGTTAACACTGACGGGATATCAGAGTCAGTACAGGCAAGAAAACATTCAAGTTACTGTCTGTGAGTCTGAGCAGGTGAAAGAGGATACCTGACGCTGATGATGTGCCCGTCTGTCTCCTTCTGTAGATGAGCTTTAACCACCCAGGCTCCGTGCTCCCTGTAGGTCATCACACGACTGCAGAAACACAACAAGCGTCAGTTCACTACGCTACAATGAGAGAGTTAAACCAAGTGACATCAAGTCAAAACAAACCATTTAAAAATATGTCTTTTGGTACATTTAGTGGTATTTTCACCACCAACAGGAGAGCCTCTAGTGTCTGATCATCCATAGGTGCATTGAGGCCAAAAATATCTGCTACTCACTGTGTTTTGATTCACTGACTCACTGCTTTGGGCCAACTGGGTGTGAAAAAGCCCTGAAGAATTAAATGATTGCAGCAGAAGCGAGAATAAAAACACGTGTCTTTCACATGAAGGAGCTTTTCTTGAACCCTCATCCAGCGACACTTTAAACGTCGTTACAGTCGTTTAAATTTCTTTTCTTCCTTAATTAGAAGCAAATCAAGTAATGTGACTAAGTGACCTGGCTGTACAGTAAAGCTTGGTGCACATTCAGTGGAAGGCTCTCAGCTGACCGCTTAGTTAAAACAGCGTGGTGACTTTCTTCTTGGCTAACCAGTGTGGTATTCAAAAAAACAAAAACTGAAGCTAAATGCTGCCTCTCTACATGTAATGAGGATGACACACCACTGGGTGGCAGAATGGCATCACGATGGGGAAAAAAAGTCTTACTGATTTCATTTTGTACGACCATCTTCTTGGAGCTGAGCGGCGCTTGAATTACCGAATAAGTAAAGAAACACTTTACAGTCGGAGCACAGATGTGCCAGAACGAGCACCTGATCGGTCTAATGCCGAATTTTAAGGACTCTTTTCTCCAAGCACTGAAAAAAGAAGCTTCTCTATACAAAACCCTGTTTCCTAAGACAGAGTCTCAACTATCAGCTCTGGACTGATCAACATGGGGAGGCAACAGTTGCTGAAAGATGTAACTCCCAGCCTGAGGGGCAACTATTAAATTAGCTTCATTTAAAGATTTATGGGCCACTTCATGTTTTAACTGCCTTGTTTTCCCCCTGGGGCTGAAATTAAAATAATGTTTAACCAAGCTGGGGGCACAGGGTCCATTAAAGGATGAGGCAACCCCAAAGGGAGATTTACAGCACACTATATACAATAAATATAGATTAGAGAAGTGAATAATGCACGAGTCTGGAGTAGGAGTAAATGCCCACAGAAACTGCCATGTGTGTTCTTCAGTGAAATTAAATAACGTTGAGACAGTAAAATAAAACCGTGCTGAGAAATCATAAATTTGAAAGTGATTTAATGTGATGAGAAAGTGATGATGGGAGGCTACCATTCATTGGGGCCCATCCTCCGATCAAAGACCCGCACAGACCCGTCACCCAGACCGGCAACGATCAGCGAACGCTGGGAGTCGCAGGAGAGGCTGGTCACACAGCTGTCCGCTCCTGTTGGGATGTCCTGGCGCACGAACACACACACGAACACACACAAATCCTCTTGTTAAGGTCTGTAAAGGTAACGCTCATTTCACATTAAACCTCCTTTAAAATCATCAATCATGTGCTCTGTTGGCTCATTTGAAGCTGGGCCCAGCATCAATATGCAGCCACAGGCGAGACTGGGGCCATTTGTACTTGTATTAAGCCCATCCATCATGACAATGATTAGCACACCGAGGTCCATTAGATGTGTAAAAACAAGGAGAAAAGAAAGAAACCACACTAACAGTACTGGCTCTGCCTCACACTTCCATTACTTTGCCCAAACAGACAGCAGCAGCAGCAGCAGCAGAGAGCTCTGTGAACACATTAAGTTTTAATGCGAAACGCCTCAAAAACAGGCTTGTTTTCATGTTTTAGCACCAACAAAGTAATGTGAGTTGTTCCTGATGAATATTACAGCTTAAATCTAAAATTCCACCAAAATGCTTCCACGCAGCGGCCTCGTTTGGGAAAAGTTGGAAGCTAGACTCAAAATCCTGCTAAAGGATTACTTTGGATAATTTTGTATTGTCAGTGAATCACGTGAAAAGACCAAAGTGTGATTTTTGGATACACAGAAGAGCTGATATAAAGTGTTTACGTTTATATTACAACAACGTCTTTGGGCTGCGCTCTGTAGAGGTCGCCACAGCGAATCATCTGCTTCCATCTCACCCTGTGCCAAACATCCAGCTCTGTCACACCAGCCCTCTGCACGTCCTCCTTCACTACATCCCTGAACCTCCTCTGATGTCTCCCTCTTTTCCTTTAATGTTTAGATTTATGACAAATGGCAATAAAAGTCTCATTAAGATTGAAATTCTACTTAGAAAGATGAAACCTGCAAGTCTCAATTTCTCTAAAACTTTCCAGAGACACGAAGGTGATCAATAGCACAGAGCAATAAACTAAATCAGATGAAGATGAAGGTCACAACAATGATTTAGGAACTAGAAGGAGGGCAGCAGAGAGTCACACTTGACTGACACAAACCACAACATTTTCTCCATTTGCCCTCGGGTCATCCTTTTACCCGATTTTATAAAACTAATGAAGAGAAACACAAAGCAGTGAGGTGGGCCGAGTACCTGGACCTTCATTTCTCTGTCAGTGTCCCAGATCCTGACGACTCGGACGTCTCCGGAGGTCATGAGGAACCCCGTCTCCTGCTCCCAGTCCACGACCATACCTGCTCCTGCAAACACAGGACGACACAGCGACACTTACAACAAGCACAAACGGGACTGTGCGCTCAATACGAAGCACACACCAGGATTATTTATTGTTTTCAAACAACAGAAGGTGGCTTTTAATCACAATTACACGAACAGCATAAGAATAATTTGCACACAATCTGCGAGCTGCAGTTTGAATTTGATGTTTTTTTAATTTCATTTAAAAAGGGACCTTTACAAACACTTATAAACACAGCTGCTAAACACACAGAACATGTGCTGATCCCAGTAATACACAGCCCACGCAATCTGTCGGAGGTTTCAGGAGGCTCACGCTGACACATGTACCAAGTCAAATGAAAGATTAGTGCAGCAGGCTCCTGCACCAGTGCGTCACTAATAAATACAACAGAAAGGAACGATCCAAAAATGAGCAAAAACCCTGCTGTCTGCAGAGTGTAAAGGTGCAAAAGAAATGTTTTTGCAGTAAAACTCGGACCATTCATGCAGACTGGAGCATTGTTTAGCATTTTGCACCCTCCCTGTCAGGACGACCACTGGGAGATGCAAACACTGACCCTGGATCTGCGCCTGTCAGCAGATTCCGGCTTTGATGAGTCAAATGGCACTCGAGCGAAAAAGTGAGGAAGGAAGAAGCTGAAGACAGCAGGACTCTTCGTATGCTGGCAGTCACAGCAGGAATCAAGTGAACAGTTCTGCACAAGCTGTGCTGGCTCAGGAACGTCTGCGGAGGGAAGCTAACTGCAGCCGACAGCGCGCTCCACGATGAGCGGCTAGGGTGTGACTGTTTCAGCGACCTTCCTCCACACGGCCACGGGTCAACTGGTCAATTATGGTCTCTAGTTTTGACACTATTTATTTGAACAGTTCAACAAACTGAACAGCAAATAAATGCCTCCTTTTATTTACTGCTCTTAGTCAGTTTGCAATCCTTTAACCCAAGTTTGAATGGGAGCGTGAGGATGAATGGGGTTTGTTCCTCTTACCCCTGCGACGGACTGGAAACATGTACCCGCCGTTTTGCTCTGTGACAGCTGGGATAGGCTCCAGCGACTGAACTGAATCAGCGATTAACAAAACAGATGGACGGGACTGGACGCGACTTTGTGCTAATACTCTAAAATAGTTTTAAGGAAAAACAGGAGGGCTCTCATGAAGGAAAATTATTTTCCTAAACTTTCCAGCAGGCTTAGTAAATATGAACTTTTAACAATTCTATTTTTTGTTCATGTCAGTTTGTTTGCACCCCTCTATGTGTTAGCCCTGCGACAGACTGGCGACCTGTCCAGGGTGTACCCTGCCTCTCGCCCCAAGACAGCTGGGATAGGCTCCAGCCCCCCCTGCAACCGTGAAGAGGATAAGCAGCACAGAGTGGATGGATGGAATCACCAATAGAGCAACTTCATGACGTGGTGGAACAGGAGAGCAGGATGTGCGGCTGACGAATCTGGAGCAAGTGCATGACGCTGTCATGTCAACATGAGCCAAAGTCTCTAAAGAAAAGGCAAAAGAGGGTCCAACGGGGTAGACTGATGAGTGTAGTTACAAGCCAACTTTGTGTGTATAGTCAGGGTTCAGCACCCCTCCAGGTATAAGCTGACCCCCCCTGCTGGTCCTATGCACCAGATGTCTTTATTTGTCTAACGATCCCTCGGCTGCTCCCATTCGCTGCTTTTCACACTGCAGTCTGACCTGCCTTTGAGTAAAGCAGAAACACTAATATTTGCCTTTGGCAAGCAAAATTAATCCAGAATAACCACTAAAATATCCACGTTCATAAAACAACAAACAAACAAAAGCCAAAACTTTCAAAGGTGTTCATTTAGCCATAATTTGAATGTAACAGCAAAGCCACTTAAATGCTACAAACTATTTACTGTCAAGAATAAGACAGATAAATAATTAAGCAAATGCCTATTGAGACAAGTGCAGAATATTCATAATTTACTGAAATGAACCACTGAAGGCAGCAGTGTAATTTCAGCTTTATCGCTGCACACAGTAATTCTGCCTCTCTCTCTCTTTCTGTCGCACTGAGGAAACCCAGACCAGTAATAACCTTTTTTTTGTGTCGGAGAAAGTGAGCAGGAGCTCGCCGCTTACATGCAGCGTCATCGGCCAATCGGCTGACCGTACAGTGAAAACAGAGAAGTTGCAGCTTCTGGCTGCAGCAAGGCAGATTTAAACTATGACTTAACATGCTTGATAGTGGCTGCACAGTTTTAAAGGGCAAAGCTAGCGGCATGCTATAATAGCAAATGGTAAGCAGATGAAAGTCACACGATTCTGAGAGTATTAACCTGAAGAGACCTCTGACATCAATCATCTGGATAACAGACTGGAAGCAAATCTTTTCTACCAAACGGCTCAGGATTAATACACGTAACAGGTTTCATGCATATTACACGTGCAAGACCTTCAAACTCCGTGCAAACAACTAAATTTATGTCTGAGTAGTTTCACAAAATAATCTTCAGCTAACCGGCAGTGACCAGCATTTTAATGGAGCTTTAACCACACGTGCTGCTTGTCTGCATCATTTTGGAGGCTTTTCTGCCTTCAGTGAAAGGAAATGATGGGCGAGACAGACAGGAAATGAGGGGTTACAAAGGTCACCGGGCAAATTAAAGCAAGGAAGGTTATTCTATTAAACTACAATGTGGGTGCACACAAACTACTTGATTCTCTGTACATATACAGTACGTGTCACTGCGTGTTGTGTTAAAAGCTTAAAGCCTGTGTGTTTTCCATTTTAATTGACATAATTTTCAAAGTACATAATGCATCTTTTTTTTCATTTTAGTTAACAGAATAAATATTCTTAGTTCACTTTGATAACCTTGGCGCAGATGGAGAAATGCATTTCCTACAAGCCAGAGTGCAGACGCTCTAATGGAGGGTTGAATGGTGGAGGAGAAGAAATAATGGGGCAGGTAGCAAAACACACATTAAAAACACACTCCATCTCTCTCCCCCTTTCTTGCAGGAGTGCTTTCACCACAGACGTTACAGAAACAGCCTCCTTTTCTATCCTCTTGAAACTCATCACGCCAAGCTTCATTTCCTCCTGTTCCTCCTCCTTTCTCTCTGAGTCACTTCCTCCTCCTGTTTTTACACAATCAATAGGCATCTCCAGCTCACCCACCTATGTCACCACCTTGCTTCATACATTCATCTCATTTTTTTTAACACTGCTTATTTTTATTCTAATTTGCCTCCTTTGCAAAACGAAGTGTAGATGGAAAGAGAAGAAGCTATTTTCTTTGCTCTTCCTAAACCTTGTTGAAGAGTGAACACGTTAATTATTAGAGATCTTTCCCGGCTGATCTCGGATCATTCACGTGTCTCCTTTATCAGTCGTGACTGTGCTTGCGCTGCTGTGTCACAATACCGCTCGACTTCGTTTACACTGTCAGGAAAACCCAAGCCCCGTGCGGCGGCTTCAAATCAAAGCGTGACGTCACCCGGCCCGCTCGGGCGTCACGCTGCCGGTGTGCCTTGGCACATGTTGGGGAATAGCATGCAGGGGAAACCGCTTCACAAGACTGTGCTCTGTCAGTGACACGCTCACAGTCGCGCGCGGGCTTCTCATGCTGTGAAAAGGAGGAGGCGGCATTCCCTTTGAGGCTGACAGACTGGTAATGAGGAAATCTGGGTTACAATGAGAGGAGGGGAGAAGGGAAGATTCCCCAGTGCACTGAAGTGTGTGCAGGAGGAAACGCACATCAGCAAAGTTTCCCAAAGATTTACATACAGCTCATCAACGCCTTCCTCTGTGTGCTCTCACAATAAGAAATTCTTTGGGCCAGTGGTTCCCAAAGTCAGGGGAAGACTGGAGTCAAATAAAATGATGCACAGATCTGCTCTTCCTGCAAAGCACTAAAGGACTGCCGGGCAGAACTAAAGCATATAGTGATTCTAAAACAAACGTCATTAATGCTGAAATAGGACTACAAATTAAGCACATGACAAGCAAAATATTAACTTCTGATGGGATGCAGCAGAGCAAGACAACACACTGCTTTCACCCTTTATTAGTTTCATCATTTGTTTTGGTAATGACACAATAAGAAGTTGGTCATCTTTGGCAAACGTTGCTTTTGGGAATGCTTTTTTGCTCCAAACATCCATTTTCTTGACCATATGTTTAGTTCAGGGTGGCGGGGGGCTGGAGCTGATCCCAGCTGTCAAAGAGCAATGAATGAAACAACGTCGAACTCAGGCTGCACTCCTGGCAAGTCAGCTGATTGCAGTGTTTACCACATATCCTCTGGTACTGCCAAATCTCACATGGAATAAGCTATTCGACTTCCTTCAGCCTGCCTATAGCTGCTGTGATTCTGCCAGCTGTGTCACAGCACACCTCCACCCGAGTGCCACCTTTTCACGCTGTGTCTAACTTGATCAGTGTCCTACCTGTTGGCACCGAAGCCTGTTCTGTTTTGTACAAAGGTCTTGCTCCTGCTCTCCCTGCTTACGCTTTTAGGTGCATTCACGTGGAAGGCAGGAAGGTCTCGGACCAGAGTCACAGCCCCAAACCAGAATTATTCCATACAGATCCTGACTGAACTCTGAGTTTGAAATTGTATTTCTTGTCTTTAATCAGGGATCTGAAACACGATGCTCTTTGAACACTTTTTTTCTGAAGATTTCCTTTCTTAACTGTGTCTATGTGATACAAAAGTCACATTTTCTATGCATCATGCTATTTTTAGTTAACTTTCTGGGCAAAGTGACAAAGAGCCCTATGTCTACAAACTTCCCAGATGTTCCACTGACTTGATGACTAAAAGAAGCTGATTAAAAGAAATATGGCTGACTTGTTGCTTCTGTTACATTCTAGAAAAGAAAGAGGATCAAAAGAGATAAAGGAACACTTTTTGAATTAAAATCAATGCTCAAAATAGCAGTGAAGCAGTGTGCAACCCCCATTCACCTCTGCTGGAGCCGATGCTTCAGTCCTAATTAAGATATATTAAGCTTGAGACACTCGAAGAACAATCAGCTGTACGCCTGCTTGCAGTCTTGTTTATCTCTCCATCTCTCTATCCAGGTGCTCCTCTCGCTAACTTCTCGCTTCCTCTATCTTTCCCTCGTCAACTCTTCTGTCCCACTTCAAGCAGCTAAATTCTCCCTGACGGCTGTCAAAAAAGTTCACTTTGAGTTCAGAGGGTCACAGATCTGAAACTTTAAACCAAACCTTTCAGTTCTGTCTCTTGCAGACAACACTCAGCTGCTCAAAACGGGATATCATCCTGCCTTAGAGGGAACCTTTGTGGGCCTGAGCGGGTCTTAGTTACCCACACAGAAATCAATATGGACATGGAGAATTGAGTTGTGAGAAGGAAGAAGCTGGCAAAGGGAGTGTGGGCAATGTTTCCTCAACTGGAAATCTGACCACATTACAGAGGTGGAGGCATAGATAACTTCCAGGTACAATCTCTCTTTAAATCTGGTATTTCGCCCTCTCTGCTTGAGTCCTCCCCAGTCTAAAACAGCACTGATATTGTTAGCAGATGGCCTTTCCCTTGCTGAATCTTCAACTGGGCAAAAAAAGCTAGTTTAACACCACTAACAGCCAGCAGGCTTGTGGTGGATCATCACTGCTCCGGCACCAGTTTGCTGAGAAAATCCCCAATTTGTGATATTTATCTATTCCTTTGCATAAATATCTTTGATTCACTCCCATCTTTCCTCTCCGGAGAAGACGCCTTCCTCTGCCTTCTTATTCTGCACCATTATCTCCAGTGATGGCCTAACTATCCCACACACTGCAGCTCATTAAAACCGGCGCTGAGGCCTTCCTGCTTCTTCTCTCCCTCAGCGTTTTCAATCTCCTCACTTTATCCTGTTTGCTTTGAAAAGGTCTTCCAGGATTCTGGTAATAAACCTCCAAGATTACTGGGAACTTACCCAGCACGCGCGTGCCTCTGATAGACATTGATGTCATGATACGGGAGTGTTCTGACAGGCAGGGAGACTTCCCCACTTTGGCATTTGGTTAACCTTTCAAAGAGCTCCGACCTGCTTGGCTGACACAGACCTCCTGAAATGAGCTCTAAGCGGCCGACATTATCACCTGTTGACCTGGTTATTGGGGAGAGGAGACTACTCACGCCATTTTAAATAACTTAAGGAAATGGGTTCTGATCCAGGATTGCTGCTGGAGGTCTCACAGGCAGGAATACAACGGCAACATAAATGAATCATTTTACACTGATAATCAATGTGATACTTTGAATATAATAAATACGAGTCAATTTTGCAAGTTTTCTGATGCCTTTAGCCAAAGTGTGAGGGTGGTTCAGACATCGCTAATCTTCCTGATTCACCTCCCAGTGGCTGCTTTTCTAAACTCCACCAACCAATCAGCTGTAGAAGATGATCTAGTTCACTTTGACACAGCAGCCTTGGCAGGAGGCGCCAGATCCTCAATATAAACACTGGCTTTACATCAAAAAAATAATAATTTACATATTTTAGGAATTTTATATCAAACATTTTTAGAATACTGCAGTGACAATAATTTATTTAGGTTTTTATTATGTAGTTCTTTAAAAATATGTTTACCTACAATACAGAGAAAATCTGTGATGTGCGTTTATGTAAAAGCTGCAGACAAAAAACTGCAGCCTTTTGTATCACTGCAACTCCACACAAGGTTCTGGAGGCCTGATGTTAACAAGGTCCCAGGCAGCAAGGCTGAATGTAAAGCAGGACACAAAGCGTGTCTCCATAAAACCAAAGAAGAGAGGTCTGCCCTACTTCTGCTCATGCACAAGAAGGGGGACAAAGAGAAAGACGATTAACGAGGAGAAAAAAGTAACTTAAACCTAATGGCATTAAAAGGAATAAAAATAAAACTAAGGACATAAAGCTGAGTTGTAACATATTGAAATTATGTGGATCAGAACTTAATTAGATCGGCTCTCAGTCTAATCTGCAGAGATGTGACGTTTGTGCGCTTCATTCCCTTTAACCCCAGAACAAATACTGATTAGAAATATCTGGTTTGCTCTCTCTGTGCTTCCTTCCAGCCTTAAATAAACACTAGCATGACCTCATTTTCAAGTCATCTCCAACTTTTCTTTCCTTATTTTCTCTCCATCTATCCTGTCTTCCAATCTTCTCCTCTGCCATCCACCTACTTATCCACCCCTTTTAACCCCTGTCTGACCTTCCCTCTTAAGAATTCTCCCATTTTTACCTAGAAACCTTATCCCTCTTGTTTTCTGCACAAAGCTCTACCTCCAGCGACAGCCTCTGCATACTAATGCAGCTGCAGAAGCTGCAGGAATAACTTCTCAGAGCCAGTTGCCAGCCGCAGTCCTGTAATTCCACTGTTTCCTCTGAAGTTTAACAGGCTGAACCCTCCAGTGAGACAGACACAGTCCCAATTAAACACAGACACCCATGGGACCAGATTAAATTTGTGTGTGTGCATGGTTTTTTTTTTTAAATAAATGAAAGAAGCTGTTTGAGGTGACGATGAAGAGTGACTGGAGAGTATGCAGCTATGTGAAAGTATTATTTTACATGCCGAGTTAATCAAATACCCATTTGCAAATGTGCCTGCAACTGAGTGTTCGGTACAAGGATCCCATAATTTCACAGCTGAATAACTAGCCAAGTCAAAGCGGTGTGTGCGTGTGGCTGAAGTTATGATGCATGGGTTTAAGGGTGATCTTTTTTGCAGTTCCTCACAATCTAAAGAAGCCAAACAATATTTCCACAGAGACTTTTTGGGGTTACAGTTTCAATATGATCACAACTAATGTGTCTCCTGTAGTGTGTAAACACTTTGAGGATGTTTGCATATATCCCAGAAAACCATTCCAGTGTATTCAGAGAGTGTTACGTTACTAAAAATGAAGCTTACTGCTAACAAAGAACCAACAGGTCTAAAGCTAATCAGCCATTTTTCACTGATTGTTGCCTTGGTCATGGAGATTTAGCTCAATTCTTTAGCTAATATCATTTAGACATGAAGTTCATATGGTCACATGACATTTACATGTCCTGCAGCTCTTTAAACTTTCCTGACTGGTTAGTTTTAAAGATTAGGGTGGTTAGTTAGCCAGCTAAATATAGCTGCAAGAATCTCCCAGTGTTTACTTGCAAAGTGGGTCAAATGTGTCGGTTCTGATTGTTTAAGCAGTGGCTGATTTTTAACTGCTCATTTAACATCTGCAGAATTATCTATTTAGGTAATGTTGGCTTATTTACACTGATGGTGCTTGACGTGCACGGCCTCTGAAAACCAGAATCTTTTATTGCAAAAGACTGAAAACTCAAGTGCAGACAGCTGCTAGAATCTGACATTCATTAAACTGTCGCTGGCTAGAAAAACAGAAATCTGCTTTCTCACCTTTGTCTGAAATTAAGGAAAAACTGTAGGTTTGTAAATAACCTCCTGATTAGAGTTAAAGGTTAAAGAAGGTAGGAATTAAGAGTTTTTGATATCACTTTAAAAAGGTTGTGCTGGCCTTCTGAAGAGGACATGTCTGTGCTAGTGGAAGTTTTTTCTTCATGGAGCGTGCTCTGAACTTTGGTTGACTGTCAGGGATGGAGTAATGAAACACCACCAGACAGATGAATGAATGAAGCGTGCTGGTAGTGGTCAGGGGAATAAAGGAAATTTCTAAATGAAGAGGCACACCCTCGGCTGTGTAGTGCAGCACATTTGCTTTAGGAGTGAGGGAGAATAGAAGGGAAATGCAACACTCACCTCCTTGCTTACTCCTGTCAAGATAGATGGAGACCCTTCTGGCCAGACCTGCGAGCAGGGGGAAAAGGAGCGTATGGAGGAAGGAAGGGAAGATGGAGAAGGGGGGGAGGGGGAGGAGAGCAGGAACGTAACAAAGCAAGCAACAAATTAGCAAGAACCCCCTGTGCATGCTAACCCAAACATCCACACACACCTAACAGAGCTGTAATAGCCATGAAGTGACGGTAGGTACTCCTCGCCACTTCATGGGTATTACTGTACATGCACTCGAAGAGCAGAGGGATGAACAAGGCTGCAGCTTCCCAGCGTGGCATCTCCCAAATGACGAACAGCTGCACGTCAACACCAAAGAGCGGAAGGAGATTTGAGCCGAGCTGCCACCTCTGCATTACAAGCAGCGTCCCCGGCATCCGAACCTGCAGGACGCAGAATCTAAGATCCCTTCACCACAGCGTTAAAAAGCAGGCAGGGTGGAGCTGAGTGTGCATCAGTTTGTTGCTGGTCAATTACAAAAACAACACCTGGAAATGATGAAGGTGCACAATTATATATGGATTCTTATGGAGACTTGTTGCTTCAGAGGTCTTGCTGCCTTGTTCAGCCTCTCTCTCGGGGGGGGGGGGACCCACAAAACAATATCAAAGACCCAGCAAAATAACAAAAAGCCAGACAGTCCACAGAGATGGATCACTGATGAAAAACAGCACAGGAGCGTGTTATTGGACGATGGGAGGGGGGCGGGTTGAGTGAGGACAGGTCCTGCTGGTACTCTTGTGTGTGAGTGTGTGTTTTGTCTGGCAGCATCTCCTTGAGAAATGCTCAGTCTTGTTGCAACTGCCTACAGAGGTAGAGCAGGATTTTGGCAGCGAGAAGACAGACTTGTGTAATATTTCATTGGGTTTTACATTATTAATGCAGCTGAGGCAACGCTAAAAATCGTAAAAATTCTAAACACAGCATTATTGTACTCAATCTGAAAGACGTTCCAAGCAATGGTAATAACTCAGAACTGAATACTGGGCCAGGAGGTGGTGGGTGTGAATGCACCAGGGAAAGCAGAGTCTGCGTGAGATTGCCGAGGTTTCTGAGATCTACTGCCAAGTTCAGTTTTATTTTTTTACATTTTGGAGCACAACAAGCCGAAGCTGGATTCTTCAGTAAAACTTTTTCAAGTGAGGTCTCATCTGAGTGGCTGCTTATATTAAAACTGATGCCTTCACTGGGTTCTGCATACAGACTGCAAAACAGTGGACTGTCACCGACGACACATCCAGGATAACAAGCACACCATTAAATGTTAAAGCCTCAGAGAAAGCGTGGCTGTGGCCCGCTGTGGGAGAGTCCTCCGCGGAGGAAGAGCTTCTCAGCGCGGTTTGTGTCGTGAGAGTCAGGCAGAGACCGGTGTTAGTTAAGTGTGTCTCCTCCCTGCAGGTCCCTGCAGAGCTCTGGTGACTCTGTGGCTCGGTAATGACGGAAACACATATGTGCACATGGCATGAGGTCCACACCTCTGCACAGATATGCAGTCAGGCACTGAATCAGCCAGTCACTCAATCTGACAGCTCTGCTCTGGTTGCTGCCAATTAGCCAAATACGGTGCCGCAGCTCACACGCTCTTATTAAAAAAACCAAAGAAAACCCCATTACATTTGTCTTCTTCTGCGCTCGTGCTAAAGTGCACTATTTTGGGACGGACCAATGAGTGCTACGCAGGTAATCGCTGCATTTATCACACAGGTTATGCTCAGAAACAGTTATTCTTACAGCTGTCACAGTTGCTCCCAAAAACATCCCAGTAGTATCGGCTGAAAAACGCTCGAGGCAGAAATTTAAAGCAGGGGAGAGAGTTAAGGAGAGCGTGCGTAACCTGACACAACACACCGGTGGGTGGAAGTGTCTGACAGGTGTGTACAGTGGGTGCCTGCATCGCATTTGTGAATATCTCCGCCTCGGGAGTTGTGTGTAAGTGTGTCAACACGAAGGTAAACATGGCAGCGGATCCACCAACGTCCACAGTCCCAGTTTTATAACGATCACTAAAGCAATGTGAACAGTCTCACAGGGGAAGAATGAGAAATACCTACCTTCTGCATTTCATGATTGATTATGTGCAGACTTGGAATGTAGGGCCCGCAGTAGGTTAAACAGCCCCCGCCGTTTCAGGTGTGACAGGTATATGTGACGGATGTGGAATGTGTGAGAAGGTGAGGGAGGTGAAGCTGACAGCGGATTTTAAATTAGAGCTGCATTCGTGGACTTAAACCTGCCGCCGACGGCAGCAGAAACAACACAAATGCAAAAGTATGGAAATAAAGTTTCAGCTGTGTCATTTTTCATTTAGCATTTGTGTGAAATTGGTTATTTTTAAAGCAGCTTGCGACAAACTCTCCCGGACTTCCAGTGATGGTGAAGTGGTCTGCCCTGACTGCTGCCCCTCAAATCTGACATTTTTAGTGATTTGAACAGCTCTGTGGGATGAGCACATCTTTTTAAAGCACACGTGCGGTAATTAAAACCGAAGCTGTGCGAGTGAGTGTTTACTGCTGGGTTTGATGGGGTCTGGGTCATCGGTGCCACCTTTTATTCAGAGATGAATTTCTGAGGTTTAAAACACCAAACACACTGCAAAGAAAAAGAAAATCTACCTTCAGGTTCAGTGCTGTGTGACTTTAGTCCAGTATGTGGTGGACCTTTTCTTTTATTCATCTAAAACCTGAGCTGTATTTAATTTAAAAAGATATAAGTGTGAACGTAACCTTAACCTACTTTATTAGATTTACTTCTACTGTAATTGTCAGCTGTGGCTGTATCGTTTCAGCAAAACTTCATTTTTTCTCTTAGTTTTTTTGTCATTATTTTAGTTTTAGGAGAAAAACAAACTCCTCTCAGACCTTCTCTGTAGATGGAGCAATGAGGAAGTATGACTGGGATGCTTTGGGACAGTTTGTGGTTTTGGAGTATGGGTGGGAGTGCGGATGGGTTGGTGACACAGTAATAAGGAGCATTGGTCTTTACTGTGGGTGCTGATGGAGGGCTGACCTCGGGTAGTGGGCAGCATATCGGAGAGACCCTGCCACGCCGTCACCATCTCCGGATTCTTCTGGTCAGCAAAGTTCTTCCAGATCCGTAGCGCTCCATCATCTGGAGAGAGGAGAGAGAGGGAAAGATACAGAGTAAGAGAGAGAGCCAGGAAGAAAAACGCAGCGTGGTGTAAACGCTGAGGCTGGACGGAGCTGCAAAGACACCAGCATCCTGTTTGTAATCTTAATGGACTTTAAAGTGTTGAACTGCGTTGATGAAAACCCTGAACCACGACTCTTTCACACACACTGTGTCTTGACTGTGAACACACACTCCTCAAAAGAAGATGGAGAGTGTGTAACGCCGAGCGGCATCCTGAAAGGCTCTGTGCCTGTGAGCATCTCATCAGAAAGAAACAACGAGGCAGGAATCTAACCTCAAAAACCTCTGCGGCTGAAACACGGCGAAGACACCGAGCCCAACATAAAACACGTCCGTGCACTCTTATGAGGAAGCTATTACAGGCCATAAAAGTCTCCACTTGATTTACAGCCTGCGTTTTACTTTTTTTAATGCTGATTCTTTTTTATAACTAATGTCCTGCCCTGCTATCCTTCAGAGCATGAGTGATGGGGAAAAGCTGAATAAGTGCACATTACTTTTTGATGAGATGGAATTTAGATTTATCAATACTGAAGCCTTTTATCAAAGTTTCTTAGCTTAATTTAACACAAGGAAGACCAAACAAAATAAATGTGTTTGTATTTTAATGTCGAGTTGTTTTCTCCGGTTCCTGTGGGTGATGAAGATAAAGCCACGGAGGGTAATTGCTTTCTTCTTTTGATGAATGATGATGACTACACATGAGTGCTCCGTGTGTGTGTAACAGTCAAGTGTTTAAGGCTTGTTGCTGCTACAAATAAGCCTCTCTGCGATTTCTGCTGTTGCCAGTGGGCGTGGACATTTGCGTTGGTAACTTGGATGCACTTGTGCATCTGAACTCACACTTGTGTGTGTGTGTGTGTGTGTGTGTGTCTGTGTTAGAAACCTGTTGCGGTGAGCAGCAGTGAGCAGTCGTGTCCGTTCAGGTACTCCATGGACGTGATGCGAGTATAACGAGGGTTTCCGTTGTAGAAGTAGTCCAGTCTCTCGCCCTTCTCCCAGTCCCAAAAGCTAAAACACACACACACACACACACACACACACACACACACTCATTAGATGACAATATGATCTGTTTAACCTTTTAACTGAATGTGTGGCAGTCTCTGACCAGATGCTGTCCTTGTCAGCCACAGCGATGCAGGTGTTGAAGGGGTGGAACTTGACCACTGACGGCACTCCAGGGTTGCGGTTGATGAATATTTGATCATCCAGACGAGAAATACCTGAAACAGAGGAGAAAATCCAAAAGTGGGTATGAAAGGATGATGGATTCATCCAAACCGGAGGTTTGTTTCCTGATGCAGGTTAAGGTAAGTGGCACGCAGATGGGTGAACAACCCGTCTGCTGGCACACCTAACCCACGCCTGCAGCTGCAACCTTACAGCAAAGAAGTTGTAGTTTGACAAGAGATGGATTTGTAACGAGGGCAAGCTCAAATCCCCAGTACTGCCAACCTGAACACTCAATCTTCTACAGTAAGATGAATGAATAAAATGTAGTCTGTCCCTGCTTCCTCGTGCCGTTGGCTGGATCAGGGAGCCTACAGCTATTCAGTACCGACTACTACTACGATACTTGGGTAGCTTTCCTGCCACCTGAGTAGCATTTAGGACAGAGTTTATGACAAACCGTTGGGCTCTAGATAGTAATTTTTGTACATATTGAGTAGTCTAGTTTTCACTGTGATTTCATTTCTACATAGTGACTTATCTCTTTTGGCCTTGGCTCTCCATGAAGCTTTTTTTTTTTAAACTTCTAAAATGGAAAAACCCCCAAAACGAACTGAAACTGTTAACAGCTCGATTCCTGCCATCTTATTTCCAGTTTTGTATCCCAGAGATCAGCGTGTGGTTTTTAACACATGAACTACAAAAAGATTTCTCAAATTCTGCCGCTGATCAAATCAAAAGCATTTTAATATAAAACAGAGGAACAAAATAACATAAGAGCTACAATAAAAAGGTTTATTTAAAGGTCCATTAGCAGTGCACACTTACTTAAACTGACTAACAGGTTTTGTCATGTCCAAGAATACCGAAGACACCAGCTGAGGGCCTCAGGACTCACTCAGTGGTACATTACTGAGTTTTGTGTTCGTGCAAATTATTATTTTGTCCTCTAAGTTTCTTAAACACACTAATGCAGTTCATATTTCCATGCTCTGTCAGCAGATTAAAAAGAAATGTTCAAAGAATTACAGTTTAATTACTAGTTTTTAATTGTATAGGATAATAAAGGTACACTCGGCGCAATAATGTGGCTCACTGACACATTTCTAATAGCTTTTGGAAAAAGAGAAATTTATGCTTCATGAGGTTTTGGATCATAGGCTGTATAAATGGACTGGGTCTCATATACTCTACCTGAAAAGTGTGAACAACAAGTGAGAGGTTGATCTGACTGAGAAACGGAGGACAGCTACACTTTCATCAGTCAGGCCCACCATACAGCACACACTGCTTTATCACCTTTTTACCTCTGAATGGCTCCGTCATTTACCAAATCACCATGATACTGTATTCAATTTGACATGAAAATAAAGGCACAGATCATAAAATCAACTCAAGTGATAAGTAGGGTCATTTTCTCACTGACTTTTATACAATCAGACTTCTTTTAGCAACCAGAGGAGTCGCCCTCTGCTGGCCACTGGAAAGACTGCAGGTTTTAGCCACTTAACTCTATTTTATTTAACTTTATTTATTTTAAAACATACAGTCTATGCTTTGGATACACATATTAAATACTGGGCTGTACTATTGCTTGATGAACATAATTAAATATGGAATGGGGGCCGAGATTCCCAACACAACACAAAGGTCAAGTATGATCTGAACTTTATACATTTAACAGTAGTACTTAAAATAATAATTTAAAGACCAGCACTTGGTTTTTAAAGTATTTGTATGTAGATGCTATAGGGTTATAAGGGTATATAAGTTAAAACAAAAAGCAAATAAAGTTTCTTGGAAGACATTTTTAGAAGTAGAACATGTGGAATAAAGGAAAAAAAGGACAAAGCATAGCCTGGCCATCGACAGCAAGACCTGAGGCAAAGTACGAGAACGGAGCAAAACATGAAACGGTCTGCGGTGGAAGAGCCGAGGCAAGAAAACAGTGGAGTTGTGTACCCCACTGGCAGGTTTCACTGCGAGTAAAAACACGTTGATAAATCTGATGACTTGACTGCCTCACTATATGTTGTCATGGCAACAACACATGCCGGCTGCCAACCCCGTCCTTGGCTACATGAACTCACTCCCGAGACCGCCGTAACGAGATGAAGAAGAATGAAGGGGGATGGATGGAGCTGTGATGGAGGAAAATGTAGTTGGAGGGAGACGCTGCGGAGGCCTGTGGTTAAAAGCCGGGCGAGATCATCAGCACGACTTGCTTTATGTGCATGAAGTGTGACATCACAGTAGATAAAGAGCGACTGTAAAAACAGAGTACACCTCAGAAGTGCAAAGTGAAGTGGGCAGACTTTGTACCAACAAAAAAAAAAAACAGTACAAGTCAAATCAGGTTCACAGGCTACAGAACATCCTTTGTTCTCTGCTCTCTTTGCTGGCTTTGCTGCCTCATTCTTAACTCCTCCATCTTCCTCCATCGCACCCTCCCCCTCCTCCTCCCTCCTCCTCCCTCCTTCCTCTCGCCTTGGTTCTCTCTGGAGGGATTCGACTGAATGAGGGCAACCCTACTACTTCTCTCTTTCAGAAAACTGCGAGGGGAATTCAATGATTTAACGAGAACGGGATAGACGTGTGCGTGAGCAAGCCTCAGCTCTGACGCCAATCGCCTCGTGACTGTGTGTGTGTGTTTGTGTATGCATGTGTGGAGGGGGCTGCCGGTGACGTCGGGGGTGTTAGTTATTCTGTTTGAGAGCTGCTCAAACTTCACCCGGGGAGTCTGTGTGTATGCTGGCACTGGAGCCTCTTTAATGTGCGAGTGCATGTGAGGGGAGACCTGTGACTCACAAAGAGGACGTCTCCTGCTGCGAACTGATTTCAATCAATCCTTCCATCCCTGCGAATCATTTGCAAACTTGCTCACCTAAAATTTTTGATGCATCTTGATGTTTTTCGGGGACAGTCTGGATTTCACCCAAGTTAGCCTCATTAGGGCTCCGTAAATAGTCAATTAGACACGACTGTCAGTCACTAGTAACAGTTTAACCAACTAACATAGGGACTATTTTGTCCTTGGGTATTATATTACCAATGAACCTTTGTTAGAAAAACAAAAACAACTTCCATAAACGGCCACTTTATGCAGATGTGATAGAAAGTGATAGAAACTACAGCTGTGCAGCAATGACCTGATGCTAAAACACAGCAGATGAAAGAAGTTGGTGCCAAGTTAAGAAAGTATCAAGTAATCCTTCACTAAATGAAGAAGTGAAACACCGTTTTTTTAAACATCTGCAGTGTTTCAACAAGCGAGGAGGAGGTGAAAACGAAGCCTTGTTCCTTTGTGAGATTACGACCTCGGCTGCCAGTTGATTTTAGAAATTCTGACCCTATTTACAGTGAAACAGATGATAAAGCAGGACATACTTTAGTGCAGGCCGACCTTCTGACTGTGATGATTTACTCAGTCTAGGTGCACTTTCTCTCTCCTCTGCTCTTTCATCATATGCACCTGAGCCCATCCCTACAAGTCCTCTCAAAATGAAAATCAAGCTTCCCAACAATCAGTAATGTGTGTGAAAACAAACACGGACAGACAAAGTGAGGCTGAAAGAAAAAAAAAAAACTGCTTTTTGAACACAAAAACATGAACCTGGTGAGAATGGCAGAATAATAATCACCTCCTGGCAGAGAAACGGAGGAAACAAAGACCAGCCGACAGGGAAAAGTGCCGCTGGAGGCTCTGTCTGTTTTTATCTTTTTGGACAGTCTGGATTTCACCCAGATCCTGCTCTCATTAAGGCTCCATAAACATTCAATTAAACATGGCTCTGTTAGAAGCTAAGTACTCGAGTGAAGTGACCGCAGAGCTTGTGTATGTCGTATGCTTCCTAACCAAAGTCACTCTACCTTTCAAAAGAGGAATCATTTAATGCGATACTGAATATGATGAAAACCAGGGAAGAGATTTTAAAAATTAATTTAATTCCAGTAATATCTGTTCATTTCATTTGAACATCTCCCCAATGAAAATCCTCCCCAGGACATTAAGTGTCTAAACTAAGAAAGACTATTCTTTCTTCCAGGCAGCGACGTGAAATATAAATGTGTTTGGAAGAAGTTAGAAGAAGAAGAAGCTCTTTTGTGCGCATTACTGACCTCTTTGTATGATGCTTCGACTCTGCCTTCTTACGCGAGCATTTCTCAGAAACCTCCACTGACGCTCCAACCTCACCTGACTCTCCAGGTCGTGCTCCTCGGGGATCTGCGAGATTGCATAAAAGAAAAGACAGAGAGAGAGAAAAAGAGATTTACAACTGCTCTCCCCATCTGGAACATTTCTAAAATGATAAGCAAACAAACGAATAAAAAATTCAGAGGGACAATATCGAATTACTGCCGCAATAAATCCATTTTTATTGAGCCTTGAACATTGACACTTTTGCTGAGAGTACATTTAAAATTTCAAAGTTGAAAACTTAATTAAATCCTGTTGTGCTCTCCCCCACGTTCAGAGACCACTGCACCAAATAACAAATGAAACCATTATAATCCCTTCTTCGCTGATACAGCCTGGACTCTTCTCTGGATGATGGTTACTATCAATGAAAAAACAAAAACACAACCTCCCAACAGACCAGTGAGTTTCTGTTCTGAGTAAAATTTAAAGAAAAAGAACAATTTTGTATAATTTCCACACCTGACGTTTTTACTTCCATCAAGTTGAATTAATGAAAATTACAAGATGGAGTTTAATTTGCATTGAGGTAGATTTTCTAGAATATTGCAGAAGCAATATCGTCACTTGAAATATTAATATCAACCCTCTTTTCAGTTAGATTTGTTTACTTAACAGCTACTGTAGTTAGCAAAGGCTCAACATTTTAGGTTTGTGTGCCAGATGATTAATGTAGCTCAATGATGATGCTATCTGTATGTCAGCAAGCTTCTGTAGTTACGTGGGACACACAAAAAGCCACAGGAGTTCACAATGTTAATTATTTTAGCAGCCAACTTATCTACTGAAAATCTAATATTAGCAACCCACTAGCACAGCTATCTAGCCAAGGGTAAAAATACTACATTTTAGTGTATCCAAAGATGATTTAGTCCTCATGTCTACGCTCTTATAAAGATAATCTTACAGTAATAAATTAATTCTTAACTAGAATTTGCAGTTCCTGGAAAAATTGCAGTTGGATTGTTGATACTGTGGCTGGTTGTTGGTGTCAGTAAAAAGTAGGAGGTAAATAGCTTGTTGTGTACCTAATAAAGTGACAGACATTGTAAAATTGATGTGTGTTTATGTTACCCATACTGTTACTACTACTCAGATTTGTCTCTGAGATGAATGCATTTAATAATGCTAACTAAGTTTGCATTAGCTGCTAGTTTAGCACTCAACCTCTTGTTCAGATATGGTCTCTGCAGACTAATAAAAAACATGCTAATATTGATGGTTCAGTTCAATTCAGTTTTATTTATACAGCGCCAAATCACAACAACAGTCGCCTCAAGGTGCTTTATATTGTAAGGTAGACCCTACAATAATACGTACAGAGAAAAACCCAACAGTCATATGACCCACTATGAGCAAGCACTTTGGCGACAGTGGGAAGGAAAAACTCCCTTTTAACAGGAAGAAACCTCCGGCAGAACCAGGCTCAGGGAGGGGCGGGGCCATCTGCTGCGACCGGTTGGGGTGAGAGAAGGAAGACAGGATAAAGACATGTACATAACCTACTGGTTTCAGCACGCTGTAGAAACCAGTAGGTTATGTCACAGTGGCTACCCCCATCCATCTTTTATTTACAGAGTATGTATTTCCTTCTCATGTTGGCAGGACGCAGGGCCCTGTCAGTATAGCGAGCTTTAGAGATGCAAATGTTCCAGTGAGGCCACTAACACATGGACGAGATTATTATAAACCTTTTGATTGATTCATAGTTTCTTAAATGTTACGACTTTCCTTTGAGAATCTGTGCTCATTCCCATAAAGTTCTTCAACTTCACAGTGAAGCCTGAATCGCCTCGGTGCAACAATGTTAAGGGACGTTCATGCGATTACCAAGATAATGAGTCCAGGTATCAAGTTCACTTTATGTAATCACATCTCATCACATCTATTGAGCAGTGGGACAATATTAAAAGTATTAACTTTATTAAGTCTTATGTAACAAAATGGGCCCCACAGACTTTGTGCCCACTTTATTTTAAGGGAACAGAATCACTTTTTTTTTTTTTTTTTTTAAAACAGGACATTAAATATGCAGAGTTTAATATAAAGCAAGTCTGTGTCATTCTTCAGCGACATGAATTAAAGTCATAAATTAAACGTTAACTGCGCGGCTGTGAATAAACAACAGAGGAAAACTGTAAATGTATGTGTGTGGTTTTAAATGTCGGGTGCCAGCGTGTGCTTATGAAGCACATTTCTACAGCAAGGCCTCCCACGCCACCTGAATGCTAAACAGTCCCCACCCCACCCACCCACAAAGTTATAGTACCATGTGACCACACTACTACTGTTCCTGCAATGTCCTCGCCTGGTGTGTGTTGCTTTTGGAGAAATAAAACACACATAATGTAACACCTCACAGCGAATAAACAGATTTGTGTCTGTGAGAAAGATGTTGTATGTAGCGTGTGTTCAGTCACATCATTCATATACAGTGTCTCTAGGGTTTTATGGTTTCTCAGAGGAGGCAGATTTAGAAGTCTGATGTCGACCTGTGTGGAAATTGCTGGCTGATGCTGTCGTTGCAAGGGTTGGGATCCTGCAGCGTGTCAGCTGCTAATGTAACGTATAATGAGACCCTGAGGAGAAAAATGTGTGTGAGACACTCTTACAATCTCCACACAGCTCTGCACGCTGTGCATATACAGTAAAATCAACAGTGTGTAGTGTACAGTAAGGCCAAAGTATGTGGACAGCCAAACAGGCTGTGTGTATGTAGCGGACAAACAACAGTCAGCAGCTACCTGTGATTTCAGACCCATAAACTGTACAAAAAAGATGGATGCAACCACTGTGAGGGCTTCTGCATTTTGTCTAGTTAGCATTTTGGCCACCTCCATGTTAGTGTTTTGGTCTAATAGTGACCATACTGAGATGAAAGGATGGCGCTTGGTTAACAAAGTGCATCCATCACTTAGGTAACAAATTACTAGAATTGACCTCAACCAAAACTGAAGCACAAACCTCTCAGATGGTCCAAACAGTAAACCATATTATTTGTCAGAAGTTAGCACAAACATGGCAGAGGATGCCTGTAGAGCTGAAGCCTGGCAGAAACCCAGTGGCTATAGCCCCTCTCAATTAAAAACCAAAACTTTGCTTTTGGATACAAATGGTGGACATTTTAACAGTTTATGGTGACTGGCTCACTTTTGGAGCCAGCTTCAGAGGACAGTTACAGGTACTGTAGTTTTCGGCACCATCACCTTAACCTCATTTTTCAGCCCTTGAGGTTTCACACGTTTACTACTCATTGACATTTAGCATCGCATCTTGGGACTGTTGAGCTGTGCGATGCGATGAACACTACTTTTTAAACTTCAAATCTGTACAGTTTAATTGTTTGGGGCTATGCCAGATGAAAGATGACCAGCTTGAACAAATTGTTGTGATAGTGTTGGCTGTGTCTCCAAAATGATGGTCCTATTTCTCTCAGTGGTTCAAAGCTGGATGTATAAAAATCTTTCAATCCAAGATGGACTGAGACATATTTCAGGAATGCTGCCTTAATGTCGACTAATCTGGCAAACTTTCATATGGTGCCACTAGTTTTGACGGCACATGGTGACATGGCCGTTGAAAGATTTCCCAAAATTCAGCGAATGATCAGAAAACAAATGAAGCAGCCACGTTACCAACGCTACAGTTTCTCCACAGCAGAGATTAAAGTGGTGCATTTTTGCCTTTACAAATTTTGCTACTGAGGCTCAAAGCTGGTTACAGATAGAAAGCGACACTTGGTATAAATATGGTGTTCAGTCCTGGACTACAGAAGTCTGGGAGGCTCAAAAATGCTAGAAAAAATAGCTACTTAAAGTCCCTCCTTTCCCCTTTCGTCGCACTTTTTAAAGTTTCATAACTGCTCAGTGAAATGTTGTTGGTGTTTGCTAACAAGTCAGCCACTCTAGGTCTACACGCCTGAGGCCTAGCTGAAACTCGTGATCACAAAATGACTTAAATAAAATTAAAATGAACTGGAAATGTTTTTAGGTTTTAGTCTCTGCCGATTTTATCACAACCTGACCTAGAGTTATTAATGCTGTCTTATAACTGTAAGCCCTCAAAAAGTTCTGTATTTGTGTTACCATCATCCATGATTTCTGAAAAATATGCCCCTGGGAAAAAAAAACATATATTAATATAATTAGGAAAAATAACACTGACATTAAAAGTGATGACTAATAAAATAAGAATAAAACACTTCAAGACAAAAAATAAGGTCAGCTGGTTCTAAACTGCCCGTGGGTGTGACTGTGTGAGTGGTTGTCTGTCTCTCTGTGGCGACCTGTCCTGGATGCACCCTGCGACTGCTGGGAAAGGCTCCACCGAGACCCTGAACTGGACAAGTGTCAGAATAAAGATGGATTTCAGACAAAGCTAGAGTCCGAGAATACAAATATGAAGCTGGTTATGAGGATAAAAAGTCCACATGGAGCTGTGCATGTAACCACGGCTCTTTGCTTCTCAAACAATATGAACCTGAAGCAGAGGACGTCTCTTCTGTCTCTCGTGTGAGGAGTCTTCAGCGTCCTTGCTTCTCACAGATGTGTGGAGAAACACAAATATACACATTCTTGTGCTGCTGACACAGTGATATGATAACCTGTCTGCAGACTTTAAGACACACACACACGGCTTTGTAATGGAGTTAAGTTTTATGACAGCACTCAAAATTTTGCCAACACAGCGTTATGATTTGCGGCAAAACTCCCCTTTACTCCTCCTCCTCCATCTACTCTGTGAGCTCGTTCACTCGCCTTCACATCCAGTCATCTCTCTGCTTTTTATCAGCCTTTGTTGCCACTCCTGGCCCCGTATTTCTTTCATCCTATTCATCCCACCACCATGCTCTTCATATTGAGTTTTCTTTCACTTTTAGCATCTCTGTTTTCCTCCTCGCCCACCTCTATTTGCCCCTCAGTGTCTGCTTTCCTTTTCAAATATTTTACTTTCATCATCTTTTATTTTTTCTTCCAGTTCTCTCTTTCCTGTCCTCCACTTTCCCCCCTAAAACATCTTACATGTTTTGTAAATATTTGATTTTACTAATATCTTCTTTCTATATCAGCCATGAGCAAAAACGACCCCCCATTATTTTCCATGCACTTTGCAAAGTTTCCATTTTCTCCTCTGTTTGACCCTGACTCTCTCTCTTTTTTTAAATATCGCTTTTCTTCCTGTTTAACCTACAAAAATGTGCTGACACTGTTTGCCTTTTTTCCTGGAAAAGACGACACATTCAGGCCGTTTAAACACGCGTTAGTTTGATTTAATATTAAAGAATTTCGGTGTTACTACTGTGCCGGGTGAAAGCACTTCTCTTAATCTTAAGTTTCACTCAGGAGGATGTTACATTATGGAGCTCATTATTCAGCAAAGCCATCTCGTACAAACAGCAGGTACTTTCTCTCTCACTGTGATCGGTCCCCACCCTGCTGTTTTCCATAGGACTTCATTACTTTTTAAAATAAATCCTATAACACAGAGTTTATGTCCTTAGACAGCTCAATCTGTCCTCAAACTGCTGCAAAAAAGCACGATAAACACGCACCGCTGACACCAATTCACATAAATGTGTGTAAACAGAAAATTATCTGCCATATTGTGCTGCTTTGTTGCTTAGCAACTGACTTAAGCTGATTTTAAAGTGGTAGATTGCTTAGCAGTGGAATATGGAGGAAGATGAGAAAACATTTCTAAGTTCTTGATTTGAAAATATGGCGATGTCCTTTCTCCTTTTAAAGGTGCACTATGCAGCATTTTCCCTGTATTAAAACCATTTTTTATTGTCAGTGTGTGAAGGCGACTGAGGTCTTCCCCGACTCTCTCGTCGCCTCTAAAGGGGAGTTCCTGGGTGAAAAAACTGCTCGCAATCTGAAGAGTCAGTTAAACTTCTGTCACCATCGAGGCGAGCGATTGGAGTGACTACTAATTAGAGAGCACTGATAGTCACTCCATTATTGATATGACAGGGTGGTAAATGTATTAGAGGGTTACACAGGCTGCCAGAGCCCGCCATGTACACTAGAGACCAACCATCAGCGGCAAAGCGATGTGCGATGAGCCAGCCTTTTGTGGGAGAGTAAGCAGGCTGACCAGTTTGACATCTGAGGAACACAAATGATGACACTGACCTTCATGACAGGCTGAGCAAAATACTTGGCGCTCCAGTCGCACAAGCCTGTCTGGAGGGCCGGACTGATGTAGTTCCTGTGACCACCTGGTTCATCGCTGTCTTCAGCTGCCTAAAGAAAAATACAAAAAAGAAAAAAAAAACTGTGATTTAAAGATTTAAACGAAGCGGAGAGAGAGACAGGACAAGTGTGACTAGCAGCAGCACGGCAGGTTTATCTTTCTCTACCTGCTCGGGTCCCTTGTCAAACATTTTGCGTGTGCGGGTAAACTGGTGTGAGTGGGGCGCCTGTCCTCCCAGTGTTGGGGTATAGGGCGGTCGCGTGGCCGGCTGCTCCCTTGTGGGGGGTTTGGGAACGTCGTTGGTCAGACTGGAGCTGCTGGTGCTGGGCATAGGCGGAGAACCACTGAAGGAAAAGAAGACAAGAGGATTAAGGGGTCAGTTTAGGAATGCACATTTTATGTGCTTTTATTTTTAAATTAGCAGCTGTGCTACATCTAAATGTAACACAGCTGCTAAATCTAACATCACTTCTTCTGTGTTGTCTAAAGGACAGCTGCTTTTTCACTCATCTGCAGTCCTCCTCTCACTACTTGCACATCTGTTTCTTTAATGCATGGGGGATCTCCTCTAGTATGCAAAAAATACGACTCTTAAACTTGAATCGTATTAAAGGACAAAGTCAAATCCTGCAAGTAGAGCCGGCTGTGAATGAAGGTTGTCTTAATGTAGCCAAAACTCCCTCAGACACCTCGGGACGTTATGGTCGAACCTCAGGGCCTCTTATGGGACACAGCCTCGCTTCTCCCGACCTGATGAGCCACTTTCAGGCTTGGACAGTACTGAGTTTCCCAGACTGTTAAACCCAGCTGCTGCTGCTCCTGAGAAATTTTGGTCAGTCTGACCCAGAAGCTGATGATTTGCTTTCTGCACAGGTTTGAGATAATGGTGAAACTGCAGATGCGCACATTAAAGTGGTGAGAAGTGAACTTTCAGGTTGTGTAATATGACAGCAGCTCTGGATTTGCTGCAGAGGCCTAACGCGAGATGACCATGAAGGGGTTTGCAAAGCTAAAAGTTCTGAATTAAAGGGTGGAATCTTTCCTCTAATGCACATAGAAAACTATTTACCATGACAGAAGGGTGTTGGACACACAAACAAGCAAACTGGGAAATTATTCAGTCGTGAAATCAATTTGCTCATGGATAATATTTCAATTTTAAAATGTTGATAATTATTTTTCTTCTGAATCTACACTTAATTTTGCTTGATTTTTATATTTTATCCTGGTTCATGCACCATGCATATAATTCAATATAAATTTTAAAGTAACATTTGGCCAGAATCCCCTTCGCCTGCTACAAATGACGCACATTGTGATGATTAAATGCAAGTCTTTTTTGCCTAACACATGATTCAAATGCTCTGGGGTTTCCGTTTAATGAGTTTTCGGTGTGTCACGGAGTTCATGCATGTGTGAGCTCCATCCTCACCCAGCCTGGTGTATGTGCGTGCCCTTGCTGGTGGGGCTGGCCGGGGCCGACTGGGTGAGCGATCCTGAGTCCAGGATCCTCTGAGGTCTGGCATTCATCGTAGCCTGAGGAAGAAAAAAAAAAGTCTGTTTATTCTTGTTTCTGCTGACGATCACATTTAGATTCACAGTTTAAAATTTTGATATTTCTTATCAGATATTTCAAAAGCTTTCAGAGAGAAATATGCAGAAGTGTCTAGATCAGAAGCAAACCCAAAATCTGGATAATCTTCCTGCTGTAACTGCATAAAAAGTGCAGCACTTCACAAAGTTTGCTAAATTTCCACAGGTTTATCCCATTAAGTGAGCAGGTAATATAACCTCTTCATTGTGAGTCGTCTAATGGCTGCACACGAGGGAGGGGCAAACTTAATAAAGACAATAGAGGCAAAGCATCGCTGATGAATAGCAGAGCTGTTGTTTACTCGAGCCAGGTGGGGAGAGAACTGTGTGCAGCGTAAATCCAGTTAACACAAGCAAACACATTTTACTACCTTTGATTTGATTTCTATGCTAATTGCAAAATTGCAGTGAGCATCTTTTGCTTCTGTGTGCGTCTGAAAGGCTGAGAGCGAGGCAGGAAAGTTTTTAATGCAAAGATCAGGCCCATAAAAACGGCTGCATCTGTGAGGGGGACGAGACATCAGTTATGAGGGTTAGCTGTTGGCGCTTCATTAGGAGGCAAGTCAAATGAAAGAAAACAGCAGTAAAAGCAGCTGAAACAATTATTATGGAAAAAGCCAGATCACTAATGAAAGCAGCTTTTCCACTCATGCACAACAAGATCAATATGATGGGATGGGGCATAAAAGGAAAAGCAGATAAGGAACTAAAGGACGCGCTTATGTCTTTTGCAGAAATTGTGGGGTGGATGTGTGACACAAAGGAGAAGCGCAGATGTTAAGGAGGACAGCGGTAAGCACATAGCTCGTGCAGACAAACAACAGGAAACCTGAACTGTTCACTGTTCAGGTTTGTGCTGCAGAGCTTTCTTACAGCACAAACAAAAGGTCTTTGAAACAAAAAGCATCCGGGCGGAAGAGCGTTTCCACTCAGTGACGTAACATGCTCATGGATTATTCATCAGTGTTTGCTGATCATCAACATGTAGCAAACAAACCAGACGCTAACGCGAGAGAGCACCTGCTTTATTTGCTGACAAGCTTTGCGGAAAATGTGACATGCAAAACTGCAGCTTTAGCGGGAAACTGGGCTGAAACTGGTGCTAGCAGCTGCTCCGCTCCACGTGGGGAAACGGGCTTGTTCTCCGACTTCAACCCACTTCCCCACACTTCCTCTATCATTAATTGGCTGGAAAGCGAGTCAACTGCGCAAACACATTAGTCAGAGGCTGTCGAAGGATACAGCTGTGGAAGCGGATGACAGCTCAGGGAAAGAAAAGAAAGAAAAGTCTGAATAATCCTGTTAAATTATGTAGAGCTTTCTTACTGCTGGAGAAAGCCTCCGACATCGCTGTGACATGTGATGATGAGATCGAACAGCTGAAGGTGATTGAGGGTAATGGAGGGAATTCTTCCATTCAATTGAGGTTTATTTATATAGCGCCAAATCAAAACTACAGTCACCTCCAGGTGCTCTACACTGTAAGGTAAAGACTCCAACAATCACCCGACCCTCGGCGGGAAGGAGAAACTTCCATTTAACAGAACCAGCTCAGGGAGGTGCTGTTATCTGCGGTGTCTGTGGTATATACACATGTGGTGAGAAGTACTCGCATTTAATCCCACAGCAGCCTGAGCCTACAGCAGCATAACTGAGGGAAAGTTCAGGGTCCTTTTTTAATCCAGCCCGAATTTACGCTTTATCAAAAGGTTTTGAGTCTAATCTTAACAAACGAGTACGTCTGTCTCCTGACTGAAAACTGGAGCTGAAAGCTCCGCCTCCCATTCTACTCCAAGTGTAAGCCAGCCAGCAGTCTGAGAGTGAAGCGCTCTGCTGGGCTAATATGGCACATTGGGGCCTGATTTTTCAAGACCTTGTAGATGAGGAGAAACTTTAAATTAAACTGGATTTCACAGTAAACCACTAAAGAGAAGCAGGTAAAGATGATATTTGGGGGTTCATTGAAAACCTTAAGTTCTTAACCATAATCCAACCATCCATCTTCTTCTGCTTATCCAGGGCCAGGTGGCAGAGCCTAAGCAGAGAAGCCCAGACCTCCCACTGCCTGGCCACCTCCTCCAGCTTGTCCGGGAGAACACCAAGGCGTTCCCAGGCCAGCCGAGAGTTATAATCTCTCCAGCGTGTCCTGGGTCTGTCTCGGGGCCTCCTCCCGGTGGGACATGCCCGGAACACCTCAGCCACGAGGCATCCTTATCGGATGCCCAAACCACCTCAACTGGCTGCTTTCGATGTGGAAGAGCAGCGGCTCTACTCTGAGCCCCTCCCGGATGTTCGAACTTCTCACCCTCTCTCTCTTAACCAATAATCTCCTTTCAATACAGGCAAACAACTGGGAGATAAGGGCTGTGTTGGACAGTAAATCTTTGCCATTCAAACATAAAAAATGCTCTGGGTTTGCTTCAGATGGACGTGATCCAACTTTATTAGTGACACATCTGTGAAAACGACTGGACCCTCCTGAATAAAAGAATGACGATATGTTCAAAATGTATATACTATTAAAAATCTCCATGAGGCCCAGCATCAGACAGCAACACTGGACTATAAAAAAAGCATTTAGAGTCTTAATCATCTTGGAAGCAAGTACATTTTAATTAGCTCCTGACCTTGTTTCGCTTTGTTACAAATCAATAACATTTGACATTTAAAATCTTAATTAAAAGAGCCGTTAGCACTTGTGAACTTGAATGAAGGTTCTTGAAATAAGCAGTTGTTGCCGAGCTCTTTGAGAGAGAGGGAAAAATAAAAAAGACTGTTAACGCCACTGTTTAAAATGTGCACTCATGATATCGTTATAGTCCAGAACAATATTTTGCTCCTTCTTCAAATTCCGCATCAAACGCTAAGATCAAATCCTCTTTAATGTCTGTTTTCTATCCTTCTCCTCATTGGAATAAATTACCTTTAAATATTTGGCCGTCATTGTTTTATTTATTTACAAAATACTTTGTTTTTCATCCCAAATCAAAGTACTTGTGCTTATTCCGTTTAAGGTCTTGTTTTTGTTTTTAGTCTTTCTCATCTTTGTTGTGATATTTGTTTTAAATTTTGTACAGTTCTGTTTACCACTTGTTCTAAGAACATTTGTTTGAGTCCTATTTACAAGTAGATGTTACACAGAGATATAATAAATGTATTAATCTATAACAACTTGAAAGGAAGCCATCCTTAGACAATTCAGTTCAATGTTATTTACATACTACAGATACAACATATAATGGTTGAGAAAGCAACAAATTACAAACAAAATCCCAGTGATCAGAGGACCTGAATGAACAATCACTCGGTGATGGTGGAGAAGAAGAACTTTGTGTTAACAGGAAGAAACCCCCAACAGAACCAGGAGTGGGGAGAGAAAACCTTCATCCAAGACCGGCTGAAGGTTGAGGGAAAAGAGACGACTTAAAATTCATGAAAAGGAGCGTCGAGAGACCACGAACAAGGAAAATATGATCTCGCTTTCCAGTTCCTTTCAGTGTTCTCGCTGCAGCTGAGGGCTTTTCACTGAGCTTTTAAGACAACTGCAAAACGAGGAATTACATTACGAGTAACAACACACGACCTCGTTTTTCAGCATCACTCTGAGACAGAATGCTTTTAATTTCGACAAAGCTGCACAGACTGATGGGGCGTCCTACACATTTGTTTAATGTGTGAGTGAAAGGACATATCCTGGCTACTGCAGCCCAACAGATTTATTGGGGACCCGATATTATGATATAATATTAACTATTTGCTGATATCTCAGTATTGGAATTAATAATGGTTGAAATGAAAATTTTAAAAGCAAAGAAAAGAAACAACTTTCAACTTGTGAGGACTCTGCAGCCACAAAGGAAACGAGCAGCTGATCTGAGCAGAGTCAGGATTGGGTAAATGAGTAAATAAATAACTACAAACAAATATATTAGTCAGACTCTGTGGGTTTAAAAATTGAGCCTGTGCAACTCTGTAAAAGTCCTCTTTTTTTTTTTCAATCAAGTCTCAAGTTTACAGCTTAAAAGATTAACATGATTGATGATGATTAACCCCCTAAAGGTGTCGCAAAAGTGTCCTGAGCAGGTGCAGGGCGCGACTGAATCCTGTCTCCTTCCATTCAAGGCGTCTTCCTTGGGATTATAGCATTGCTGAAAATCTGCTTGTTCTCATATGTTGCTTGTCAGGGACCTAATCTTTATAAATATGACACCACTGTTTGTTAAATTGACTTGAGTGTGCAGGTCCACAATAACTCATGCTCCAAAAATGTGTTACGGTGCTGGCAGAAGAAAACGCCTATTGCATTATATTGTTAATCGCGTCCTGTTCTTTGTTTTATTGCAGCTGAGACGGAAGCCTCGATGCAGAGATGCTGCCTGTGTGAAGGTAACAGAGGGAACAATTGGTGTTGGTGGTGGAAAACACAAGAAATCCTGCCCGAGGCTTAGGATGGGTGGTGGAGTATAGTGGTTATTATAGCTCCTTAAGTTACGGCAGCCTCTTTGCTCTGCTCCGCTCTGCCAAGCCTCGGGGAGTCATTGGCCCTTAATTGCATTTGCACAAAAGTAATGGCCTTTCGGAGGAAGCAAATGCCAGTGGGAGGGAGGGGCATGTGTGCTGGAAGCTGATCTTTTTCACTGTATAACCATGAGGTGAAAAAGAACTGATATACGAGGATACAGAGACAAAAAGTCAATTATAATATCCTCATTATAGTAGACTCCAGAAAATGAGATGATACTCAGCTTTAAGAATTACTTATAATGTGGACAGCAGGAAAAGGAAGAAAAGGCTCAAACCTTAAACTCATGCAGCAAGCAAAAGCTGTAAAACTAATTTCCCCGCTCTTTCTTGAATGCTTATCAGTGATACACAGAAGCCTTTTTGAGAAACAATCAGCAACCTGAAGGGCTGAAAAACGAAGCGGATGCAGTTCCTCTAATGGCCACACGAGGGCGGCTCTAAAAGGGAGTCGATCCATTTAGACCATGATAAAAAAGGCCCAACATTACCGCTTTAATTAGACTTTTAACAGCCTGGTACAAAAATTATTTTGGCTACTTTTACCCTTCACAATACTTATTCAGTGGGTATTTTACATTAAATTAAGGCACATTATTATTTATTGGACAAATTCATTAAAAATTCTCCAAAAAGCACCAAAACCACAAACACGGAGTTCAGCGACTCGATTAGTGGCTTCAGCTACCTGTGCGGAGAAAGCACACACACCCAGCACCAATTCACAGGTGTCTTTGTCGATGTTTGTATTCAATCTATGGATGAATATGTTATCCAAGCTTGCAAGAATTAGCTTACCGCTAATTACAACATAGCAACCACCAAAATGCTAACACTGAGGCTTCAGAAAGGGACTCCACAAGCAACTATGCTACAGTCACACTGGGGGGGGGGGGGGGGAGACAGTGCTTGGGAACTGAACTGCAGCAAGACCAAAATAAGTGTGACCACACAGAATGAACATGAAATCAGTCTGTTGCCATTTTCAAAGCAGGTCTGCTGATTCAAAACGGCAATAAACCAGCATTAAGATAGAGTCAGTCAAAGCACAAAATTAGTTTTAGCTGAACGTTACGCTCAATTCTTTTCTGACTTCTCAGACAGTCCAACCAATGAGCAGCTGCCTCAAACTTGGCTATAAAAATAATAACATTCAAATCAGTAAATCCAGTCAAACTCCTTTTGGGTAGATTTTTGAAGTATTTGTATTTTCTTGCTGCTTGGTCTAATAAATTTGTTAAGGACACTTATTTGGAGACAGGCTGGGTTCCAATAGACAACTTGTGTAATCATCTTGTGATCAAAAGCAGTAGCCTGGTTCCCACAACTATTTGCAATCTGTCCCCAAATATAAACCAATTGATTGCAGTTGCTGGGAAACCAAAGGTCAGGTTTTACATCCTACTCAACAGAAGGTTGTTGTGCTATTCTTGCTCTGGTGTGACTGAGCCAAATCAAAGTCAGTCTTTAATACACAGTTTGTGATAAAAGCTTTAAAGACCCGAACATAACGCACCTTGTATGCTATGCTATTGAGGACCTTCATGGCCAGATCTGACACTTCAGGAAAAGGGTCTGCAGCCAGGTGAAGCAGCACTCTCCAGATCTGAGTGTAAACACTGTTGAAGGACACGCCTAGAAGAGACAAACAAAACGAGAAAAATTCAGCTTGGAAGCAAAGTTTTAAACAACAGACACAAATCACACACACTGAGAAGATTAACACATGTACAAAACACCCACACACTCATACTGTACACCTCACTCTGATGTAGATCTTAAAATTCACTTCCAAGTTCATTACAAGAAGAGCTAAGTGCTCATCTCATTAGCTTCATGCTACCCTCTCCGGTCATTTACCTCTCCTGCAGTTGTTATAGGTTTTTTTGGCTGGCAGAGGGAAACGGACCTCTGGTGTAAGCTAATGTACACAATTAATCAACGCACAACACACACACGCAACAAACAGCTGGCTCTCCGCATCCACCGGAGCTCCACTGCCGAGAACTGTTGCTGTTATCATGAATACAAATGAACAAAGCATTTCCTGTTGTCAAGGTGTTTTTGTTCACGCGTCATTATATTTTCTTCTGCGTCGTCTTTGCAGTGAATGTGACAATTTGCTGATTTTCTCTGAAGCTTGTTTGTTGTTCTTTGAACTTTCTCCTCTCCTCCTTCTGTCATTTTCACAAGAGTTTCTTGCTGACAACAGTTTGTTTGGGGGCACCACCAGCCTGTTGTGTCTCTTTGTGTTAGAATGAACTCTTTTTCTTATTCAAACTCACCCTAGATTGTGAGCCTTTACTTGCTCCTGCATGCTGTCCTTACTTAGCCCTCTTCCTGCTGCAGCTCCTTTTCTACTCTAGCTCCATCTAAAAGTCCTTCGGTCTGTCAGCTTCAATCTGCCGTCTTTCTCAGTGTCAGGCACTGGGACATTTGGCAGTCCCCAGCTGTTGCCGTTTCTCATTTTGAATTGATTATTCCCTCCTTCTTCTCAGATCTCTCCGACTATGAAGGTAGCCGTGCAATTTGACCTCTAAGGATGACCGCTGTCACGCTCTACCCTGCCCAAGTCTCCACTTTTCTAAAAATCCAGGAGTTATAAACCCTGCGAGGTAACGAGAATGACTGAAGTCTGGACCCACTAACTGAGACTTCCTGCCAGAAAGTGCTTCAAACAAGGGAGACAAAAAGGGCAACCGCTCCCCCCAAAAATGGAGGAAGACAGAAGGCAGCAGCCAGGGGATGGATGCAATATGAAACATGTGGTGTCGGTGCAGCGAAACCAAACAGAGTGCAGAAGGAGGGGAAAAGAGAACAGAGACGGATCATACATTTCAGAAGCCTCTGTGCTCTGACATATGACAGAGAGTGATCAAAAAGGCAAGATACAAAGAGAGAAGACGAAGAATAAGTAAGAAAAAAAAGCATCCTGAACAAGGAGGGAGAGATGAAGTGACAGAGAGAGCAAGAGTGACTGCGGAAGGAAGAGAGCGAGGGAGTTAAAGAGGTGATTAGACTGCAGCCTGAGGGCCAGGATATGATTAGCGACAGCTAGCCAGCGTGCTAGCTGCTGCAGTAAACAGCCACTTGATAAATGTGAAATACGGCTCCTCTCCCATTTAACTGCTGCGCACAAATTACCAGTGCACCATCCCTACACAGCCCACATGAAAGAACGTGACGGTGAATATCATTCACTGGCTGAGCACTGCAGCACAGCCTTGTCCTGACGTGACACTGCTGTCGTCCGAAGTCTTGTGCAGAGAGAAATGGATGTACAGTAGTAAAGATGTTAACCGCTGGCTAAATGAACCACTGCATCATTTTTTTATAGCCTCTACCAATTCTTGCAGATGACATAAATTACCTTTAAAACTGAATATCATTTTTTGGGAGCTATAAATGGCTGAAACATAAAAAGTACATCAGAATGTCTGAAAGCAGTGAAGGACCTCGTGTGTGTAAAATATATTTTTAATATATTTCAGAGCGAGAAGTAAGCAGTGTAAGCAGCACCAAATCATACCTGCGGTGCTCTTTAAATGGGAGACTGCCTCAAACACACTGACAAAAGTGAATTTAAGCTTCTGATGTAACAAATTTGAAAGTCGGCCCAGGCAGACGAAAAGTCTGCATTAGTCATGGGCTACCTTAGATGCACAGCTTCACAGCTTTGGTCTGGAATGAAAATATCAGCACGGTTCACAGAGCGTGAACCTTACTGACTTTTGTATATGAGCTTTTCTAGCACCATCGCAAAGATGAAACGGTTGATGTTGTCTTTGTCAACTGCTGTACGGATGGACGTGGTGCAGCTATTCAGGGTCGTTAGAGGGCGAATGGCTGTAACGGCTGAAATAAATACTGCATCCAAAAGGAAGTAACCTTTATGGACAGAACTTAACCAAGGAAAGGGCTTTGTCCACCTTCGTGGTTACGAGATCAGTTTTTTGCAGATGATGTGGGCTGCTGACCTCTAGCTTACCTTACACCATGAGGTTTGGATGAAAGCTCGATAATTCTAAATTTGAGACCTGCTTTGAGTTGGGGATTAAATGTTGCATACGGTGGAGTTAAAGCACCTCAGAGTGCAGTTCAGAACAGAGGAGGTGGTTGACAAGTGGGCTGCTGTACCAGTCTGTTGTGGTGCAGCTTATCAATCTAAGTTCACCCTGGAAACAAGACGCAGACACGACAATCCTCAACAGTGTGTCTGGGTTTGTGTTTAGAGGTGGGGTTAAGTGCTAAGTCAGACAGGAGGAGATTTTATGCATGGACAGGATGGCTCCAAGGTGAGGTGTCTTAGAAATGTCCACCTGGGAGAAGACCTCTGGACAGACCCGTGTGGCCTGCCTGGGAGTGCCTCAGTATTCCTGGACAAGATAGGGAGGCGGTAGCAGGGAGTCAGTACAGCTCTGCTTCAACTGTGACCCAGACTCAGAGAAGCAGTACTGCATGTATGACTGCATGTATAGATGCCACAAGCTGCAAATGCGCAATATGCATCAAGTTTCAGTACTGTATTGTCTTTTATAAAGATATTTTACATAAGCCGTGTGTCCATGTTTTCTTCAGATTACTTATCAACAATGTTCAGCACTAAATCGAGGAACGATAAATCAGGCAGACACCTAAAGACCTTACACCCCAAAACAGTGTCCTCCAAGCACAACATCCAAGACTTTATGTTACTGAAAACAAAAGATTAAAAACAACCTCTGAACCTCAGCTGAAGCCATATTAGATGTTTATGCCTCACAAATGAACCTCCCAGCTTGGTGGTAATTATAATAACAAATAGTAAGTCCATCAATCAGTGCTCTGACCCTGGCCCACAGCACACTTTTATTACCCTGTTGGTTTTGTGCAGGCAGACTCCTGCAGCTGCTGCGTTCAGCATTTCAATCTGTTCCAAAATGCAGGCCTATAATACACGTACCCTCTCAACATTTCTTTGTTTGCAGATAGATGAGATAAATCAGTGGATGCATGCTGCTGTTTACCACAAAGTGAGAAACAAGTTAATGCTTTTTGTTTCCAGTTGAGATGAAAAAGCAAGCCCCAAGGGTCTTATGAAAGCAACTTCAAACCAAACAAAGGATGGAAGAGAATAAGTTAAGAACAAATAAATCAGAACGACAATTGAAGTCTCAAATGAGTTAGATAACTGAATCTAAGTGACAAAAGAAATGTAAGAGGCAAAAGCAAATCTAATTCTACACAAATCTGCACTCAGGTAAGCATTTTAGCCCTTTCTTTGTGTCCCAGAAACATCCATTCATCTTCTCTGCCCACTGTGAGAGAAGACGTTTATACCAGCTCGCTGACGGGGGTGTTTGGACTCTGCTCAGCTGTGCTGGGGGAACAGTTTAGCGGGCGAGACGCCAATATGTTTATTTTTTGATTAACCCATTTACATGGACGGGAAGCTCACGCCAGCAGTGCACGCTGAAAAAAGTTTAAATGGGCATCAAATTTTAGATTTGTCAGATAAAAGGGTAAAGAGAGCGAACACTGTGCCAACGTGTTTTTATTGATTTTCTTCATCAAACATTAATTTCCAAGCTTTGGTTTCCTATTGTGTCTGTGCTATTAAAAACATAAAAACATGAAAAACCTCTGAAAATCCCACCAGAACAGCTGGAAGGCCCTGCGGAATTTGACTTCAGGTTTCTGGATTAGCCGAGAAACCCCTTATGTTTCTTTTAGAGAGGAGAAAAAAGCCAGTTTTCAGTACCTTGAAAGAAGAATGAGTGTCTTACAGAATAACTCAGATGTGCGTTTGAGTAGGTCTCTGTGCACATTTACACAGTGGATTGTGTTAAAATAGAGAAGAAACTGGTTTGCTTTCTCCTCAGAGGACCAATATGAAAATAACTAAAACAAAGCCAGTTTTTATTACAATACCTCAAACTACTTTCACAGCAACTTAAATGTATTCTTCAGAGCTCAATTTTATATTTTTGCTGTGCTAAAAGCATTAACTGAGATGTGATGGGGCAGCTGGGAGATTAAGAAAGGTTTCCAAGTTAAAATTTAACATTAAAAAAGCAAAAAAGAGAAAGAGGGAATCCTGAGTTTCACTTTCCTCTTTCCTGTGGGGGTGGAAGTGAGTTAATAGTTGTTCTGCTCACACACAAACTGCCTGTCAGGGCGCATGGCGGAGCCCGCCAATCACCTGCGAGCAGCAGTAAGTGAACAGGGGCGACTTCGGTATGTATCAGGAAAAGCACTTTAACGTCCCAGCCCCCCACTCCTTCTGTGGTGTCCTTTACACATCTGCAAACAGTCTTTGCACTTGCTCTATTCTTGGATTTGGAGCTTTTCCGTCTGTGGCCTTGTTTCAGGGTTACTCTACTGAGGCCTCTCACATGCTTCCTCTTCCTCGCACGTTCTTCAGGTCAGTTATTTCCTTTATTTTTCTCTCACACACAGCCCCCTCGGGATTGTTGCTCATGTGATGACAAATATTGCAACACTGTCCCTGCTGCTGACTGCATCATCCAGCAGGGTTACAGCTACATTAGTCATGCTAATGAACGTCTCCAGATACAGCCGACACACAGTTAGCAAAGCTAATATACAATGAAATGATAAATAAAACGATGATTTTCCAAACAAGCTGCTCATTTTCAAAACCAACAGCCCATCTCAAAGAAGACGACTGGCTTAAAAGTAAACTTGATTAAAGTTATTGTTTCACTTTATGCTAAACTAATTTGCTTTGAGACATCGTAATAGAGCTCTACAAATTTAAAAAACACATCTGAATGTTAAATGATTGTGAAATTGATATAGGTTAGGTGTTTAGAGAACTGCAAAACACAGTCAACAATTAACTGCAACATTAGCATGCTACTGTTGCATGTTGTTCCTCCGCCTGTATCAACTGACTATTTCTTTGCTAGCAAGATAGAACAGATTGCATATTAAGCGAGCAGTTGGATTTTCCATCTTCTGACATCACACCGTCAGCTTACATGTCTGTTATTAGCTATTAGTTGCTTTGCCTGTGAATATAGCTCTGTTAGTGGTCGGTGGACTTGTCAAGATATTAAATAAATCTGGGTTTATAATAGTGCATAGCTGCTGTTATATAATGTTTGTTTACCTTGTGCATGCTGCTTCTCAAATCATCTGTGGTTTTGTAAATGCAAGTGTTGCTAAAGACAGTTATTGTGGCAGATGTGGTTTTGTCTTCGATAGTAAATGACAGTATGTGTGTGTCTAGCCTAGATTTTCTGCATGTTTTATACCAAAATCTTTAAAAAAAACAAAAAAACCCACATTTCACAGTTTGAAAAAGGCTTCTTGCTCTCTTCAAAAAAAATATTCTCTTGGAGACACAGGACGTTACGCAGCGGTGTTTTCTGGTTGAAGAATCACTGCTATGGCTACTGAGCTGAACAGTTTCCTTTTACATCATATGACTAGGCTGCAGCAGGACAGTCCCTTGATAGAGAGAGAGCGAGCTCTGGGTCTTACTGGTGCCGGAGTCAGTGGCTCGAATTGATATGGCTTGGGACCACCATGGTCCTCCACCACATTAATGTCTGCTTCAAGGGACCCTGGAGGGGAAAAGTCATCAACTTCAAAAGAGCCCCCGGGGTCAGAGCTGCCCGGTGCTTCTGTGTCGCTCTCCATTCTTCTCTGGCCTGAGGATCAGTGAGTAACACCTGCCTCACACATCTCACGTCCTCAGTGCCTCCTCAGGATCCTTCTCTACCCCTTGCACACTTTTTAAGCATTTTTCAACATTTACTTAAACATTTCACACCGAAGCCTTGTAGGAAACCACAGACAGAGCTCAGTTAGTACTGGGCATTAGTTACCTATGAGGGAGTTCAGAGAAGAGTACGAGGACACCCGTCGCATTTTGTCGATGGTTTCAAAAGAGAGGATGTACTCGTCGTTGTCAGGACTCCCCAGGGTGCTGCTGGCACTGCTGCTGGTGCTCAAGTTACCAGGAGAGAAGGCTGCTGGTCCACCTGGATGGAGGACAGCGAGAAATTATGAGCATTATAAATGAAATAGGTTGAAAAGGAAGAAAAGGAAGCTGATTAGCTGCTGTAAATGTGCCATTATTTACACTAAAAAAAGAAAACAAAACTGAACAGTGTAATCAACAGCCAATCAAGTGTGAAATGTGTAAACTTAGAGGCCAACGTCAGGTTGCTCATAACTTCATTTCAGACGTCAGATCCACTCGTTTCCTGCTGTAACTACCATAAACACCACTCATTACTCTGACTCACACAACTCCAACTCCCATGCATGGGCCAAACAAACTGCAGGCTGAAATGTGGAAATGGAGATTGGTAGAGAATGGAAATACATTCTGCTCGGTGCTTATTGATGATAAACACCCCTGTGCATTGGAATAAGCACCGAGAATGTGAATTAGAAATGGTGTCAGCAGTAGGTTAGGCACTTCACCAAGTGCCAGTGATTTAGCGCCACTCAGGGCTTAGTCATTGCTCAGCCTGGCAGTGGTAGACAGAGAGAGGGCAGCTAGCTTTGGCTGTCTGAATCACTGAACACTGACACAAACAGGAGGTCACAAGCTCAGTAATGACAGTGAGTTGTGCTTGAAAAGCCCTGGACCCTCGTGCTAGATTTACATGGCTACAGCTTAAATTATTCCATGAATATTTTGATTAGCATTAGGTTTTTTTTATTGCAGTAAAAAGTTTTTACTCACACTTTAACTTCCCTTTTTTAAAGAATCCTTTCTAAATATGAATAAAAAGAAAAGTTCACAAAAGGTTTTCTGAAGCGAACAAAGCTTTTTCTTGAAGTTACGTCTGTTTGAAAAGCAGAAAATAAGCGTGACGGGTTGAAAAACTCAATTTCAGTCCGTACAGCTTTTCCAACTTTGCCCCTGTTTTGTGGTTGTCACGCTGATGGTCATCCCAAACCACCAGGAAGGATAGAAATGGACAATAAAGCACTAACTTACCAAATTACCCTACATTACACCGGTGGCAGATTACAAAAAAAAAACAAGGCAAAACCCCAAAACAAACAAACAAAAAGTTAGAAATTTGAGTCCCAAAAATGATTTTTGGACTGGAGATTAGTAAAGATAAAATACCTGCCAAACAAGTAACATGAAGTAAACTCTGTGAGCTGGCCAAATGTCAGCAAACCCTCCTTGTTAACAGGGAGGATTCACACGTACTCGAGTCCTGCTTTGATGCTCAGGTGCTCACAAGCAAATCAAACTGCATTTATTTAAATACTTCAGATATGCCAAAATATATATCATGTAAAACATATGACAATATTCAGAGTGAGTTGGTTGCTTGTGCAGCTTGTCATTCAACATCAAAACAAAAGAGACGTTGATCACTGAGGTGAATAATCACCCTGTTAAAAACAAAGGCAGCTGGTCTGGCTCATGCTGACTGATAACTGAACCTCTGTTAGTCTGTCTTGTCAGTGATTGGCTGCAAAGATCTCCTCCCCGGTCACCCAGAGTCATACAGTGCAGTATGCCTTTGGTTTAAAGTTCAGCACCATGGACAGCTCCCCATTTCCACTGGTGATCAGGCTGAGATGAGAGCTGCTCATGATTTAGGCCGCTCTGAACACTCGATTTCCTTAACATGGTTATCTCAGTCATCTATTTATTGTCGCTGGCTCTGAGGGAAGGTGGCCTTAAAGACAGACGATGACCTGAGGGGCAGCACCAATGCTGCCCGATATAAGATAAATAAGGATTACTCTGCACTCTGAATCATGCAAAGCTGCTCAGGCAAAGTAGCATTTAAATCGTGGACTTGAAAAAGAGCCTAATAGAAGTAAGAGGAAACAGAAAAAAATACTTTTACTTTAAATCAAAATTTAAAAGAAAATGGAGAGGTGAAACTGAACACTAAGATGAAATTTATAACATTTATAGCTGAAAAATTCTCAATAATCATCAGCCAGTGCAAAGGTTAGGGGAACCAACATGAAGCAGCAACAATTAAAAACTTTCATTTAGCTGGATTTGACAAGTTTAGTGTAAAAAAAGTCTCTCTTGGTAACTTTGATGCAGTTTGACTCACTAGGTTGGCGTGCCCTCCACAGCAGAGTGTTAGTTAGCATGAAGAAGTGATTTTGGATAGGGATTTCTTTGGGAAAGGGCCAAGGTCCACCTCTGAATAGCAAACATACACTTACACAACAAAATACTGCAGGCGTACTAAATATTCTCTGGGTGTTACGCTTATGCCTAACATGACACACGAGTGTCGAGTTAAGCATCGTGACAAAGATGATGTGAAACTGGTATTTTAAAAAAAAATGTTTTTTACATGTGAGAGCTGGATTCGAATCAACAAGCTGAAGAACTGTGCCTGTTTGGAAACCTGGTCACGACCTCTCTGGTGGTTGTGAAACCTCTTATTAATGCACACTGAGTCACACTCAGGAATAACAAAATGCAGAAGTTAGCCTGAAGAATAACATCCAGAGTCCGCAGCTGATGTAGAAGACGAAAATCTAGTAGAATGTGATATTTCTCTTTCTTTGAAATAATTCAATTTATTAAGCTCTATAAATCTATGTCTTAATGCAACCCGCATAAAAAAAAAATCATTCTTAAACTCGACTTCATTTTATTTCTCTCTATTTTACACACATTAATTTGCCAGCACTCTACTTCCTGTCGCTCGGTCTTACCCTCTTCATTGAGGTTGAGGTTCTGCAGACTCTTGTTCAGGTTGCGGGCAGTGGTAGCAGTTCGGATGTTGGTGTAGGAGTTCACTGATCGTAAGCGAGGGATGGCTGGGCTGTCCCTCACTGGAGTCAGGTTACCGGGCTCTGAACGTGAAATGCAGTAAAGCACATTAATCAGATCACAGATTTTCCCAAACAGGTAAAAATGATTAGGTTTCCCAGTCTGACCCAACTCAATCAATGTGGGAACTTTATAACCTAAAATAACTACTTAAAAAACTGTTTAAGTGGTTTTTCCGTTTCTGACTAAGAACTTTTGAGAATTTTGACTCAAGTCCAAATCTAATTTCTCAGGTAAACAGCTGTACACATGTTTGCCATGTACGCGACAACAGTTGAGATTTTTTTGCCTTAAGAAAAAAAAAATCGTGATTTGCTGGTTCACCTTCTCCTCGTTCTAAACTGAGCCTAAGCTGTGCTGTTATAATTTGAATCTGAGCAAAAGTGAATTATGTCCTGTGAAACAAGCCGTCATAAAAAATGGAAACAACAAATTCAAACAGATACTTCATAAACTCACTCATCCCAGTCGACCCACTCTCCCTGCACACACCTGCATACAGGAGAGGTATGACTTCAGCTTTCAATCCTCTGACCCCTGCTAAATTTGATCTCTTACCACTGATACATAAATATCCTGTAAATTAAGCCCGATCTGTATCACAGGGAACATCAACCTTATTCAAATGATTATAAAAAAGTCATATTCTGGGTCAAGAGTCATTCAGATTACAACACAATGAAAATCCCAAACTAGGTTTTGGCCTACGAGTGTACAAATCCCACATACTCAAAATCTGACACAGTGACTCTGATTAAAGGAACTGCTGACCACATACCCGCGGTGTTGGCCGGTGACGGCACGGAGTAGTTCTTCTCTTCTTCTATAAACTGGAGGGCAACAGTACAGAAGTTGCTCTCATATTGGACGACCAGGTGACTCAGTGCCACCACCAGCTCCTGCCAAATGCATATGCAAAAGATACAACATCAACCATGACGGTCATTCAGTTTGTTTTAGGTGTAAGGTGACAAAGGAGCAAACGTCCTCCAATTCAAATGTTTTTATTGGTTTATTTTTGGATGTTTTACCTGTCAAAAAACAAAAAGCTGTCTGATTAACAGTCTTTTCTCCAGACACATTTGTTAGCAACTCTTAAACAAATAGACTTTTTGGGTTTTTATTTTTCATGGTTATCTTAAAAAATGAAATGTTGTTTAAAAAATGAAAATTTCTAGTTTCACAAGTAACAAAGAGCAGCCAGGTGCAGGAACTTATCAATACCCAGTAGGCCACACACAGGCCACAGTTATTGTTAGAGAATTGTGGATCAATATGGTTGTCATTGTGCAAGATGATTAGATCTTTAAATAATCTCAAATGCACCAGTATACCAGTGATCTTAGTGGAACTGTAGTTTAGTCTTTCTAGGTCTAGTTTTAAGTCTATGTCCTTCTGTTGTTTTTGCACATTTTTAAATTCCCAATTTCTACATTTATCAGTTTGTAAATATATTTTATGCGAGTGTCTGTCTGTGTGTTGTAGCGACCTTTCGGACCACAGGGCTGCCATCGTTGATGAGCTGGGCCAGCATCATGGCCACGTTGTGGTCGATGGTGGTGGAGTGGTCCGTCCTCTCAGCAGAGTTCCCCACAAACGTCCCCAAAGCAAAGACAGCCGCACACCTCACCTGCAACAGCACAAACCAAACGGCGCCTTGAGCTTTCTCTCCTCCTCGTTCAGTAAAGATGTTAAAAGTTAAAAGCTGGCTTCGCTGTGGTTTAGTCTCCACAGGAAACGCTGTAACACACAGCTCTACCCTTTTATTTATTTTTACCTGACAGTGATTTTGGGGTTCGGCTGTTTGCCCCAAAAACCAAATATTCCCTCAGCAAAGTGATACAAAAATATTTGAATGTCTTGTGGAACCAGTGGCGAAGAGTTTTAGAGGTAATTATAGTTCAATATTCTCTCACTGCATCAGTATGAAATTCAGAGATTAACAGCACTGTATGCTTCGCTGAGCTGTATTTTGTCCCACTCACTAACTCATTACTTTTTCTACGCTGCCTCATTGGATGTTTAATCTAAACCTGCTTTGCCCAAAAGGAATTTCCCATCAGGGACCGGATTCACAAACCAAACCTTATTACCGCACAAGAATGAATATTTGGTTAGTTTTTTTTCCTGTTTTGGCGACAAAAAAACCCCAAACCCCAAATCACTTTTTAGGAGGCGATTAAATTTCAGGACACAGCTGCAGTGAAGCTAAAATAAACAGATGTTACTTTGTTGTAGTTTGCTCCAATTAAAGAGGTTCAGCTCAAACAGTTCAGATGAACATTTCGTAATTCACTTCCTAGAAACTGGAATGACAGAATATGAATAAAAGCACTTTGATCTGAAAGATGATTAAAACACAAGACTTCCCCTTAATGCAGGAACAGATGAAGCACCACAAACACTCATGCAATCTGATATCATCACACACAACAGGGCTTCAGTTAATGCTGAATAACTTCACCCTGTACACTGAGAGGTGCTGATTAAAATCAGAAAATCCAAGATAATCTTTAAGACAATAGTTACAGGAAAATGCAACATGTCATAGACACTCACTAATTTATTAAGTACACCTTCAGGACCGCCTTAGCACAGATTCAACGAGGTTATGAAAACATTTCTCGGGGATTTTGTCCATAATGACTTGATAGCATCACATGGCTGCAAATACACAATGAGAATCTCCCGCTCCACCACATGCCAAAGGTGTGTTACCGGATTGAGATCAAGTGAATGTAGAGGACATACGCATGCAGTGAACTCATTGTTATGGTGAGTCAATCTCAGCAGTGTCTGAAATACTAAGACCAGCCCGTCCGATACCAGCAATCATCCCACATTCAAAGTTACTTAAATCACATTTCTGTCACATTCTGATGTTCACTTTAAACTTCAGCAGGCCGTCTTCACTGTGCTTAATGCCTAAATGCATTAAGTTTCTGCCAAGTGATTGGCTGATTAAATATTTGGGTTAACAAGCATTTCAAACGGTGTACTTAACAAAGTGAAAGGTCAGTATAGGTTATAGAGAGTTGTACTGCAGGGGTTTATATTAGAGGATGTTGTCAGAAACGGAACATAAAAGGTCCCGACGACAATAAAAAACAGTTTCATCTCACAACACAAAGGAAAATAGTCACAAATTTGAATGTCGTGCATTTCAATGGGAAATATATTTTCTGTCTGCAGCACAAATTTAGTTTAGACAAAGCAGGAAAGAAAAAAAGCAATTGTATTTTTCCCCAAACCACAATGTTATTCCAAACTAACACGCTGGTTTAAATTCCTGATCCTACCCAAGTCAGTTTTAGCATCTAAACCTAAAAAAGTAAAAGATCTTCAATTAATAACATATTATGGCTTTTAATAAATGGAAAACATTGGTTTTGTGTAAATAGACACAAATGAGTACATATAGAATAGAATAGAATAGAATAGAATAGAATAGGCAGGAATAAATAGTTATGTGAGACGGGAGAGACCTGACAATAAAGCTGTAAATTTTGTGTTTAAGAACATGAATGAACAGATTTGAATTCATGGCTATTTCACAACTGTCACAAGACTGTATTAAACAAGGAGGTATGAGACACCATGCATCCATAAAAAAATTAATTAAATAAAATTAAAACATGTGCTACTAAAGTGGTGCTTTCCTTTTAAAATGGACTTCGATTAACCTGATAAACATTATTCTGAATGGAGGAGCAGGCGTAGGAGGAATGTTTTTCCTCAGCTCGAGTGAGCTCTGATTGAGGATTTTGTCTGTATATCTGTGTGTTTGTGGGCCGCAGAACCATGTACGATTTTAGATGCCATCTTAATTCTGTCCCCTCAGACTTTTGCTTAAATGTAATTAAACTCTTTGCACAGTCACTTAGCTCTGTGCATCTTCACCTACTTCCAGAAGCCTCTGCGCATACACACGCACGTTTCCATCTCTTCAGACTTTTAAAAAAAATTGACTTTAATTCCTGAATTAATTTCCCCAGCTACAACCCAAAAATAAAAGTAGAATATTTGTTGAATAATTTTATTTCACAGGGTCTTGTCCTCAAAAGAGAAGTGCAGCCTACAATGTGGCTGTGCAACGTGAGCAAAGCAACTATCAAAACACAAATAATCTTTTAAATGTTTGAATTTAACACAAGGAGAGCTTTAAAACGCAGTAACCCATCTGTGAATGCACAATTTCTCTACAGTTTGATCAGAATCAGTCAGTTGGAGCTTTCAGTGGGCTTAAACAAACCAACACAACATGTGTGGGGGCACAGATGCTGTCTGCAGACCTCAGTTTCAAGCCCACAGCCAAAGCAGCTGTCTGCGCTGGGAAGGACGACGCTACTGAGCCAGGAACAGATGTTCCCTGTGTGGCGTGTGTGAACAGGGGGCACCGAGTGTCTTGGTGAACTTCAGGGCAAACTCACACTGACTGTCCCTCTGGTCCACTCATGACCCAGTCAGATACTGACCATCCAGTTTCAGAATCGTTGCGTGGGTTAAAAGCCAGCGTGGGTTGGTGTTAAAGATTGAGCGAGTGCACTGAACAGGGCACTCCCGCAGAAAACAAACATGCTTTAAACCTTTTCTAACAAACACGCTGCATCCCTGAAGTTTTCTCAACTCCACCTGGAGGTGTGCAACAACGCAAATGTCTGATTCAGTTTTTAAGCTGCTGGCTGCCTACAACAAAGTCTAAAATAATAATGGTCCAGAGAATTCACAGCATGTGACTGGACTCACATCTGATGTGGACAAACTGTGGACTATATCGTGATGTGATCCTCCCGACACCAAAGCTCATTTGTGACTCAGGAGGCACTGAAAATACAGACATTTGCTAACATTTGTTACCACACATCAGTCCAAACTGTGGAGAGCCTAATAAATACATTCATGGTCTGTTTGTGATTTTTCTATAATTTCATGTTTATTTTTAGGACTTCTAAGAAGAGACAGATTTAAAAACACCGGCACAGTAAAACAACTGAATAGTTAAAATTACAGACAGCATGGAATATCAATAAAAATGTCTCATTATAAATTTATGACATTTGTCATCTTGGACATCAGAATATTTTTGGGAAGCTTGATGATGTAAAAGTTCAGAGAAAAATGTCTTTAAATGAAAGGAAGGGAAATCTTTTCATTTCCTGTCCACATTGTTTTCATTCTTTATCATTTCTTACAAAAAACTTTGCTGTTTTTGAGTTTTGTAAAGGGAAGTCTGAAAAGTCATTTTTCTTTTTTCACTGCCTGACCGCTGATATTACATTTCAAAAGTAAAAAAACCCCAAACTCTTAAAATATTCTCTTTATTTAGCTGCACTCTAGACTATAGTTTTAGTTGAGATGCCTTTTTCTTATACAACTCTTCTAAGACTCTCATCCAAATGAAAAATTTAACCAGAAGTCAAAATATTCTGATGCATGCAGAGGTCGATCTGTATATTCTGCCACCTCGTGGTTGCGATGCTCTTGCAGCAGCAGTTTGAGAATCTACAGGTGCTGCTGTGACAGCAGAGGGGCTGTTGGACTCCAGATGTTAGCCAGTGGTCACCAGTTAATGTTTGTCATACAGATTTTGTGTTAACTGTCACCCAGAAAATCAACAGATCTACTGGAATGTCGTTTTTTTCGTCAGTACATTAAAAAACAAAACAAAAAAACAACAAACAAGGCTTCTTGGGCTGAATCGTGTAATACGTATTTGCACGCTGACCTTTTTAGTCACTAATTCAAGTGACACAACCTGTGAAATATTCTACTGACAGCAAAAATCCCCCCAACACAAAAAACTAACTGTGAGTGAGAGTTCCTTGAGGCAGTTTGGAGGAAACACAGTTACAGGCCCAAACAGCAGCTGGTCAATCATCCTAACTGACACCAGTTTTCACTGGCTGCAGGCCATCGGGCCTTTGATTATGTTAAACCCTGGACAGGTTACAATGGTCCGAGCAACTAACAATATGCTTCACAATAAAGTCAGTTAACTGAGTTATTTGATCCACTCACCACAACTTCTGAAAAAAAAAAAAAAAAACTGTTCATGTGTTAGGAAAGACGTTAAGAAACTGCTATTACTACTAACTTTCAGTACTTCCCTTGAATCCTGTGTAGGTGTCTAGACTGCAACAACAGGTCGACAAGACTTTTACTGAACTAAGATAAGAATCAGGGCAGAAGTTTCAAGGTAACATTTCTTAGAACATGAAGATCTGTCTAAAAATCTGGTTTAATTTAAGTTGAAGAACTAAATCTGAAGGTTATGCATATTTTGGAAATGAAGCTGCACTGCTCTTCCTTTTTTCCTCAAACGAACGTCTTAATCATTTGTAAAGACTTTCTGGCATTAGACACACCGCGTGCAACACTTAAACTGTGGTACATAACGTCTCACCTCTGGAATAGGATCCGAAAGCAGAGTGTAGAGCTTCTCGTGGGCGCTGTCGCGAACCCCACACCAACGCGCAGGGTCAAAGTTCTGCCAGATGCGTCCCAGGCAAATAGCCACCCACTGGCGGAGCAAGGGGTGGGGGTCTGACAGCTGCTCCAGGCAGTTCGCTATCAGATTGCCCTGCAGACAGGCCTCCTGGAGGGGAGAGGAGCAATGCAGAATGAGTGATGAGTGTACGAGATGCAGAGATGTGAAGCTTTTGGTTATAAAAGGGGGCGCACCTGCAGATGAGTATATCTGATGAATTTGAGAGAGACTGACAGAACCGTGGGAGCTGAAACAACATCACTGAATTACTCTCATTTGGATCCGTCGTGAGACGCTGGACTGTGGTAGTTAACAATAACCTTCCCATTAAATCTAATAAAATACAATATCTGCAGTCATCTCGAGCAGCGCACAGGTGTGAAGCTGGGAGCAGACTTGTAGCTCATTAGCCAGTTAATAACCACTAACCTGTAACCTCACACTGTGTGATGGACAAAAAGATGATGAGCTCTGTGGCAGCATGACTTTTTCCTTTTAACCCATTTGGGCTTTAAAAAAAATCATCTGTGAACAAAAGGTAATTGGTTACCAAGTTTTCAGATGGTCCAAAGCACGAGAGGGAAGCTGGCGGCTTTATTTAAAATCATCGTAAAGTTTCTTTTTGATTGATTTTTTTGTCAGAGCACTAACAAGTGTTCTCTCTTTTGTTTTCGCTCCTGTCGCGTTTCTTCTTTTCACAGACTTTTTCAAATGCTGAACTATCATTAATAACACTACAGACTCCCTGTCGTTTCACACACACACACACACACACACACACACAGGCACTGTCTGCTAGCCTGTCTGTGTGTAGTTCACATGTTCAACAGTACAAGATAAAAGTACCCAACCTACAGTGCATGTTCAAACGCTTCATCCCCACAAATGATTAATTGCTATAATACCCAGGACTTTGACAGGTTACTAGACTTTATTCTAAGGCACACATGGAACATGGAAACTTGTCCATCACGGTTTTTCACAGTTCAGTTTTGGCGACATTGTTTCTAAGGGTTCTTTCTTCTTCACCTTGAAGCCTCGTGACTCTTTGCATCACAGTGCACGGCCTTTTTATCACATATGATTCTTTCCTAACACATCGATGAATCTTATATGATCACAGTGACGTCCAGCAGTAGTAAGAACAGGAATTAAATATTTTGCTACCTACAAATGGAATGAATTACAAAAGATTTTCTCATTTCAGTGGAACATTTTAAAAAGTATATTCATGATCATATTTATTCACATGTCTAATGCAGGATTTAATACTAATATTGACACTATTATTAATATTATTATTATTAATAATAATTAATATTATTATGTGATTCTAAATTGCCATTAGCTCCTGGTGTTAGTGATTGTGGTCGCCCATCTCTCACTGTTAGTCATGTGATGGACTGGTGACCCGTCCAGGGTGCCTCACCCCCGCTGAGACATATGGGATAGGAACCAGCCTCACTGCAACGCTGAGTGTTCACAGTAGAGTAAAAAGAGGACAGCAATCTTTTGGATCTAGGAAAAAAGTCGGTTGTTCATTTTTTTTGCTTGAATTTTTGGTCTGCATTTTTTTTGCTGAATAACTGCAAGTAGCTGCATTGACCAACCGGCTGCCTGCATATGATGCGTTTAGGGGAGTTCTGTAAATTACAAAGAAATTACAAAGAAGCCAAATACACCAAATATAACTTCAAATTACAGTCTGATTCTCTGTGCAGTTTACAAAGACCTGTGTGATTATGCACAGCTCTAGTAAATGTGTCACTTCTCAAGTTTTCTTGAAAATTCAACCTCTCTTACACGCACGAACCGCAATAAACGAGAGGGGGAGAGAATCTTCTTTCGTCTCCAACAAATTGAGGCATCATAACAGCGCATCATTTGTCAGCAGCTACACAGCGTAACCCTCCCCACCCTTAACGTTTCTCATCGTTCTCTCGGCTCTGATGGATCCTCCCAGCTGAACCCAGAGAGCTGGAATATTAAGACACCATGGCTCGGTGACATGTTCGCAACAGCGAAACTGCAGTAATGAGTGCTGTTGTTGAAAGGAAGAGGAATAAATAATGGAGATGTGGAGCAGGCAGAGAGTCTCAGTGTAATGTTGAGGATCATCTATTATTTACACAGACCTGTGAGAGAGGTAGGCGCGCTAAGGACACAGGGATACCGGAGAAGAATGGCTGTTTCTGAGCTTGAGAGCACATACAGCTTTTATGATTTGTCACATTTATATACTGTAATGTCGAGAGCGGGAGGAGTGGAGGAGAAATGAATGAGTCAAATAACATTCACAACTAGACAGAAAAATAACCACAGAGACCAGGAGCAAGAGCAAAAGGGAGTGATGGCGGAATATTTCTTTGTGGAATAGAGTGTCAACAAGTGCATGTGTGTGCATGCGTGTGCGTGCGTGTGTGTGCGTGCGTGCCAACTCCATGAAATGACGAGCTACATCCCTACATTGCACCCCTGGACGTTTGATTAGCGTCAGACACAAAAGGCTTCTGGGACTGAACACCGGAGGCCAGCAGCAGGCCGAAGTGACACCTGCGTGATAAAGTGTCACCGCAGAGGTGTGTGGGACGGAAACGGAGATTGCAGAGGTGACTGTGGGTGACAAAGCTGTCACATAACCAATATCTCCCAGAAATACACAACAGACGAGAGAGTGATCTTTCAAAGTGACGGCTGGCCCCGAAAGAAGGCGCCGTTCTGTTGAGGGAAGTGAATGAATATGTTCGCCTATTTGGATTTCTAGCAAGCAAACAGACAGCAATGAAGAAATACAAACGTGTTCAGACATCCTCCTACCTGTCCTGTGGTATAGTTGTTCACAATAACGGCTAAAATGAAGACAGCCATGGTCCGATGCTCAGCCTGAAACAGAATTAAGATTTTACGTCAGTTCCACTCTACGTTTCTCTTTTATCTAAAAAACTAATTTGTTGTGAAGTAGGAGGATAAAGTGGACCTATTATACTTTAATATTCAAGTGGAAAATCTTCATATTAAACAGGGACAAAATTTTAGACAGCAAGGTCAGCATTAGTGCAAACACCTACGACCAAAAAATTCAGGATTCAGACTGCTCAGATTTTTGTGCACCTGCTCGACATCAAGTTTCATGGTTTCCTTTTAGAGGCCAGAGATACAGCTCCAAGCAAAGCACCTTCACTGACCTTCTCCGGTTGACCGCTTCAATTTATAGAGCTTGACCAGGGTCAAGTTCAATATCAGGTTTCAAGTTAAAGAAGGATAAGAGGCGCGTGTTCCTCTCATGCCGCTACACAGAGGACTTAAGCTGAGTTGACTAAAGATGAAGTTTGGAGATGAGGAACATACAAATTTGTCATTAAAAGCTAACTGATTAACAGTTAGCAAATTATTTTGCCATCAAACATGGATCACGTGACTCTTTGCGGGTCACTTTGCTCTGTGTTTTTGCATAGCGATAACAAAACAGCAACATTTTGGATAATTTATAGAAAAAAATCAAATGAAAACGCGTCTGATCGTTAGTGCATCCAGTTTCTGAACTGTTTGCTAATTTACAAGTGAACTTAGTAAATAAATGTCAATTTCTATAATAACGCAATGTCATGAAAACTCTATAAAAAGGGAAATGGCGAGAAGTCACAATAAAAAGATGAAACTAATATTATATTGCTGGAATTTTTGCTTGTATTAATAACTTATAAAAGACAACAGGCATATTTTTAATGCTTAATTTCTTCAAACTTTTATTAAATGTCTGAAACCTTTTCACTACCTACTACAGACTATTATTGTTTCTTAATAGTTGCAGATTTCAGAGGTGGATCCTTCATTTAGGCAGAAAATTTACTAGAGACTGAAGAGTTTAAACACTGTTTTCAGAACGATTTTTAGAGAAGGAACATTAAAGGACTGAAGTACAGCAGCTGGTTGAGAAACTACATGACAGGAGTAACACCAGATAAAGGAATAACATAATAAGTCCACTTCAAGAAACCCAGCAGGAATATTTAAACAGGATTCTGCCTCCTTGATGACGATGGCGGATACTCACAGGCATGTAATTGTCAGCCAACACTGACAGGAAGTACTTGTGGCCGTTGTCTTTCACCAGGTCAGCTTGACACGACTGTGGAAACAGAAAGAAGGAGAAGATGGTGGAGACTTCACAGCAGATATATTATGGGGTATGTTTGTTTCTTTCAAGCAGAGCCTCAAAACCTTGCATGAATACTGATTATAAATGTTATTATTGCAGGAGCGTACGGCCCCGAGGAGGGACTAAAATATGAAACATGGCAGAATTGAGATGTAAATCCTAGATTATTCCTAATTATTTCATCAGTGCCAGAAAGCTATTCCGATGCCACATGCTGCTTCTGTACTTCAGGGTTTATCATGTTTTTCGTCTGTAACACAAAACAAAGTGACGAGCAGTTAAGCTAACCACTCAAGATCAAAGTCTGTCTGATTCAAACATCTTCAAAAAGTGTCGGAGGAGTTAAATCAGATAAATTATTGTAGGAAACAAGAAAAAGTTAATACAAGTAAATGAACCTTTTCCAGTCTATGAAAATAAATATAACAATATAGAATAAACTGGACTTTGAAGTGTGTGAGTGTGATTTTACGTACGCTGTCCACGGCGAGGATTTTAGCCCAGATGAAAACCAGCAGCGGCCGCAGCTCTCTGGCTGAGCTCTGAAGCAGCTTTAACACGTAGGGGAAGATCCCCACGGACAAGGCCTGGGAACACAGAAACAGGCAAACACGGAGCGCTGGTGTTTAGAAAGCTGTATTGATGTTACCGTTATGGGTCAGGCTTTGCTGTTGAACCTGACCGTCCAAGTGTGAAGGCCGAGACGCACCTGTGGTTTGAAAAGTAAACGCGAACACCAGAATGAGAAGTAGCCAAGCACGAGCTGGGAGCCCGAAAGACTTGCTGAAAATACAGCCTGGCTCTGGACTTATTTGACCTTCCAGCTAAAAGAACAAGAGATTCTCTTTTCGAGGAGCGTGTTAACAATGTGGCTATTATACAATATCCAACTAAATAAACTATCCAACAGCAGTGACACCATACTTTGGGATTTTAATCGTAAACTTGTATTGATCTGAATTACAAATGCTAAATTTTAAAAAGATTTTCACTGGAGGTAATTTTACAGATGCAGCAGCGTCCTGTTCATAATAAGATAATAATCTGGTGTTATATGTGTAACTAAAAAAAGCACACAGCTGATGGTTTTACATTCACAGTCTTCAGATGTATCTGCTTTTTTCCCAGTGATGGGCAGCAGCACCTGACTTTAACCCACTAAAAAACACAAATATCTTATTTAAAATATAAATAAGTGAACAAAAAGAAGACAAACTGCTAACAGCATGCTAACTAGCACAGCCAGGTCCACTGCCCATTTTAAAATGCAAGAAATCTAAACAATAACCTTATATTCAGCTGTCATAGTGTTTTTAAAACCTAAAAATTTGCATAACTTAGATATTTTACACATCCTGACACACGTCTTAGTTTCTTTCTGTCTTGGATAAGTGTACAAAAGTGAATATTTTTGAGCTTTGCAAACCTCTAAATCAGTAAAAACAAACTCAGTTTCATATTTCCTTTTAATAAAGAGACAATGATGTAAGTTGTGAGAGGCATGCGTTTGAAGGACACGTGGCGCTCCCTGCCTCCAGTGCTGAGCACAGGATGGAGGGTTATGATCTCATTCGTGTTATTTTTTAAACATTCACAGCAGAACAAAAAACGCACCAGACTGACGGCCCAGGGTCCCAAATCCAGAAACCGTCCGAGCAGGTCCAGAGCACGCAGCCGGTGCACCTGACTCAGGAGGACCTGAAAGAGAGCAGAGGTCAAAGGTCGATGCTGCCGCCTCTGAACTGAGAGGAAGTCTGAGATTAAAGTAGCAGGAGGAGGAAGAACAAGAGGAGAAATGTCGTAGAGGTGCAGTAAAACAGGTGGCTCTCCCACCAGTACTGCTAACACACTGGCACCAGATTTCATGAGTGGGCGGCTGGGTGCGTCCTCTTGGCTGCCATTTTATTGAGATCTTACTGCGATACTGGTACAGGATAATACCTGATTGGGCTTTTTTTTCCTGCAGAGAAATTTTGGCAGCCGCTTAAGCCCCAAAGGAAAATCCCCTCCCCCTTTGAATGATGTAATTGGACTTTTTTGTTGTTAAGTGGGGTTTCATTTGAATTGCTTTTTTTTTTTTAACCAAAGAGACAAAAATAACAGGAACATGCACAGATTTCTGTCCAATAAACTCATTGCCTCTGTTGTTTGCTGCGATCATGCTTACTGCCGCGTGCAGTCAGCCCCACAGGCCGATTCTGAGCCAAGAAAAACCCAAAGCAGCAGAGATGCCAAACGGGATCACGATGTAACGCTTTTGGACAAGTAGAAGTATTTTAAGGATGCATATGTTAAGCGCTAAAATTGTATGCGTGTATGTTTGGTTGGACTAACATTATGTGCAGTGTGCCACAAAGCCTGTGTGAAGGCTGGACACTGGTCCATCCCCATGTGACCACCCTGCAGTGTGTGTGGGAACAAGCATATGGAGGAACCCAGGAATACACACCCACATACACACACACACACACACACACACTTAGACATCTCCAGCGAATCATAATGTATTATTGACTTCCTCTGTGCCTTCGACCTGCAGGGTGTGACCACAGAAACAGATCAGGGAAAGACCGGACAAGGGATGCCTTCAACTCCGAGGAAGTGTGTGGGAACAAGGAAGTGTGTGACGCAGGCGTGTGCTCTGCAGGAAGAAAAAAAGCCACCTGGCAAAAATACTAAAGAAATCCTCCTGATCTGGGTTTAAAGGAAAAAAAAAATCTCATTCCTCATCCAGTCCCCACCCCTTTCCCAATTCTCTATATATTTTTAGATGCATAGTCAGTGTAAAAATGGTCATAGCATGGTGACATCACCCACTAATTAGTGAAGTCTCATAATGAAGCCAGGAACTGAGCAATTTCCCCACCGCCACCTCTTTGGACCCGGACGCGACAAATAAGCAGTAGCTCTGACAGTGAAATCAGGGACACAACATGCCTTGATTATTCTTCCTTAATGACTGTAACAATGACCATAATTCAAAAACGAACTTAATCTTTTATTCAATGTAATCTGAAACTACTGATTGAGCCCAATAAAGTCATCAGGGCAGTTTCCACAGAGGGCAGAGAGAAAAGAAGCTAAGGGCCGTTTTCTGTATGGTGCTAGAACACTGCAGGTCTTTGCACACCCAGGAATTGTCCCTGCCGGCAGGTTTAAGGAAGTCAGAAACTACATCCATCTTTAATATGGTTTACAATTAGACCAGCTGACTCCATGCTTTTGAAGTGCTAAACTTTAGAACAGCCTTCCTTAATGCATCAGTTTGGCCAAATCATTAGTAGTTTTTATAGGTCTATGGATGGAAATTTGTTATTGTTTATTGCAATTAATTTACCGATCTAGTATTTAGATTTGATATCTGTCCAATTAGGATGAAGAGCTGGATCAGATTACAATGGGACAATTCAGCTTAACTTGCTTCGTCAGGACTCCAGTTGCTAAGAGGATAGCTAACATAGTATGCAGGAAGCTAACAGCAAGGGTTCAACTGTTAGGAGGTGCTTTCCACCTGAAATACTTTCTCTAAGTTTTTCTTTTAATTTTTATTTAACTGGAAACTGCACATGTGAACCGAAATGACTGAAAAGTTTCAGCCATGAGGTTTTCCCCCATTGTTCTCACTCTGGTTATGTTCAGTGTAAAAGCTGGTGGAAACTCTTTGTCACACTTAAAATAACATAATATGTTGAGGTCAACTCAGTTAAATTATCATTATGTTGTTTTAGCTCCACTCAGTGTGTGAGTGAGTCTCACAGCGAGACCAAAAAAAGAAGATCCGAATCTCTTCCTCACCGTGAGGAATGCAGCTTCGTGATTTAACAGGAGATTAATGTCGTCAGACACCACTGGCGATGTATCGGAAGTGAAAAAAGTTGGAAAGGAATTTATAGAGTGCTACACAAATAAAATTATTATTATTATTCCACACAGCCCTAATCATAAGCTTATTTTATGCAAATAAATATCTGAGCAATACTCTAAACATGCACGCACATTTAAATGTGCGTGCATGTTTACTGGAGTGGATCATGTGTGTAACACCATGCTTCCCATCCCCTTTGGTGCAGTGAGTAAGCGCTTCCTCTCATGACGCTGTATGAACGTCGACACACATGGCGTCACGTCATGATGCACCTGCAGGTATGAATCACTTGGGTGATACATAGAGAAGAAGATTGAAAAAAGAAGTGCGTGTTTGAGTGTGTTGTTGTTACTATAGCGTCACAACTTGGAAACATTGTAACTCCAATAATCCGTCCTGGATGAAATGGCGTCGCAGCGCTGTATCTCTGCTTCCTGGGCTCTGTTGTTCTCCCTTTGCTCATTTCATTAAAGAGCGTTATTGATGGATTCCTGCCCGTTGCTCATCTTTTTTGTCACTCTTTGCACTTTTCAAATTGAGTCAGATTATATTTTGGCCTTAGACTGTAAATCCTGTAAGAATTCACCAGACTCTTTAGCTTCATTCTTATGCAACTGCATACTTAAATAGGTAGAAAACCTGTTTATGTGCCCATCAATTACATCACGGAGCAGGAAGTAGCCCTCACACTAGATGACATTGCCCTTACGGTGTACAGCTGCAATATGTTGTGTAATCTTAAAGGCTGCTGCTCCTTTCCTCTTATGTCCACATCAACAAACACACACATACACACACGTGCTGTACCTGGTGCTCGCCAATCAGTCTGCCTTTTCCTCAGCTTTTAACGGCTCCCGACAGAACTGCTGTATGGACGTGCTGCTGCTGGGAGCGCGCTGAGTCAGCAGAAAATTACCATTCAACACGGACAGCTACTATGCTGTGATATAGCACTACTATGTGCTGTGATATAATACAACAGCACAACTGTACAACCCCGCAGGGTGGTGGTGGAGGTGGGAAGAGGAAAATGAAGCATATGACCGCAGTTACTCAGCAGCTGATGCACTCTACGAGGATGTGCCAAGATTTCACTCTTGGACCTTTCACTCTCTCCAGAGTGTGGTGGTTTACAAGTTCGCCTAACGAGATCCCGGGTTTGAGCCCGGGAGGAGACACTAATGCCTCGGGGGATTGTGCCAATCAAAATTTGGCGCTACCCGCTGTAGCGACCCCTTGCGAATAAGAGAGGAGCTGCAAGTCGCTTCTACAAAGTTCAGCGCTACAGATAACACGACATTCATGTTACAGGTTTTCTTGCAGGGTTGTAAAAAAATAATAATTGGTCTGAAAATAATGAGCTCAATTTGCAAGAGGGACGACCTGAAGGTAGTATGTTGTGTAATAAATTAAAAGAGACCTGTTAGCACTACTGACATTTGCAAAACAAAGACTCCTACTGATACAGAATTATTATTGCATGTTGAAAATATAATTGCATTTCATTTTATTTTCTTGCCTTTTTCATGAATTTTTATCTTCATCTTTTACTTTAGTGTCTCTCTTTTGGTTTGCGATGTCTGTTCCACGTTTTGAATATGAAAGCTGGATTTTTATATCCTTTTCTATAGTTTTCTCGTTATATTTGACTGGTTTATCTGCAATGGCGCGGTGGAGAAAATTAGCGTCTTGCTTTTATGAATTATTATCTACATTTAAATGGAAATGTGGGCACAGAAAGCAGCACCTCCTTTGCTCGCTTAGTTATTTCAGTGGCTCGAGTTCAGTTCTGTCCCCGGCCATTTGTTAGACATTTTACCCCACCCCCCGTTTGTCCTCAGCAGTTCCTGGCTCATAAAGCTGTGGGTGTGTGTGCGTGTGTGTGTGTGTTTGTGTGCGTCTGTACCTGCAGTACAATTGGGAGCTGCTCAGGTGGGTTTCTGTTCTCTACGCCCATCGTCAACCACACCTGAAACGCTGTCAGCTGCTCTGCGAAGAAAGGACTGTGCTGTGGACACAAGAAGCAATAAAATATTTATCACCATTTCAAAGAATTTATTCTGCTTCAGCTTTCTCTCTCTTTCAAATGGACATACGCGCACACACACACACACACACACACACACACACTTATAATGAGGCAGTCCTGGAGTTACAAGTCCATCATTTCATAAAAACACGAACATAATGAGCTCAGGAGTGACACCGCACTGCAGTAACAACATAAATCCTGATCTGTCATGATCACCTTCCCCTCTCCTCTCTCTGCTGTCATGGCACCTTGCCTGATTGATTGGCTGCTGGCCGCAGAGTTTTCGATCATGCAGAGTGTTTGAATTGCGACAGCCTCGTGTAGACCGTTGATGGATGTCGGGAGGGGGAAATATCAGCGCCTCGCTGTTGGACGGTTAAATTAATTTGAGCATAATCAAAGCTTAATAACCCTACACACTCAGATACTGACAGAATTGTGAAAAGTAGCGCTGCTTACTTAAAGACGACACCCGTGATGTAACTACAGTAACTACTTTTTTTCCATTTGTTACTGTTGAGACTTTTGGCACAGCCGTACAGTTCTGTATGTAGTGCTGTATGTAACAAATGTGTGATACTGTATACCTGTAACTGTATACCAATGAGCGAATGTGGGTGAAGCTGTCAAAATTAATTAAAAATTAACATCACGGGCATGTAGCTCAAAAACTAGCCAGGTTGTTGCAAGATAAGAAATACGACAAAATGCTGGCTCATCCAATCCCAATAAATTCATATACAACATCATTTTGTCCTGAATTTGGCCTCTGCTTCCTGCTTTGGACATCAGCATAATAGACAGAAAATAAAGACTAACATCTTTACACTGAGACGAGCTGATTATTACATTTTTAAAAACTGAACACTTATTTTAAATGTGTTGCCTTGATAAAGTAGCATACTGTGTCGAATGACAATTTTCCTTTTTTATCTATGAATTACATAAAAGATCTTTTAGAAAGATTTATAAAATGCTATGAAATATCAAAAATACACAAAGAAATAAAGTTATTACATAAAGTAACAAAGATGTGGGGCACGAGTGGCATTTTTGGTTCCATATAAAATAAAATATGACTGTCGGGGTGTTTTACAGGTGCTAGAGAGGACTTAATTAACATGAGCAGAGACTCCATCTTTAAAATCTACCATAAATAACATTCTCCTTTTTTTTCTTTATTCAGCTGTGACAAAGTCCAACAAAGAGAGGTAAAGGAGTCGAAGCACATCAGAGAGGAATTAAGAGCTCCTGAAAGACGGAGCAGGCAGATCTGCTTTAGGAGTCCTCAGAGGCTCAATTATAGTGTTGGTAAGTGTTTTTAGCCCAAGTGCAAGAGAAAGTAGGAGGAGGAGTGAGTGTGGAAAACTGCTCCTGGGAGAGCGATGCTCACCTCCCAGGGCCAGGTGGAGAGAAGGTGGAGTTCCCATATAATAGTCCTAACATGGGAAAAGCTGCTGTGTGTTCTGCATCGTTGTTGCAGAGTCTAGTAACTGTTGGTCGGCTAAATCTTGTTCCCACAGCATTGTAAGCAATAATGCTGCAGGACCATCAATGCAACCAACCACTGAGACTGCTGTCATGGCCTATATTTTTGACTTTTATCGAAAAGACTGTTATTAATTATAACATTACTAAAAACAGTGTCCTGTAGTACTGTGAATGCACAGTAAGTAGTCTATCCACGTGGTCCTTCCTGGGTTTCTCAAGGAAAAAGAGAAGGAGAGTATGTAAAAAAAAAAAATTTCTGTTTAAACCCAGGACAGGATCTTCTCCTAAATCCAACCATGTAGTTTTGTCACATGAGCCTAACAAAGACAATGTGTTGCCTGAACCTAACCAAATGGCTTTGTTGTTTAAACCTAAGTAATTTTGTTTCATAGTCCTGACAAATTCAGTTGTTTAAACCTTCTAAAACACGTTTGTTCCTTTAACCTAACCAAGTAGCTCTGCTGCCAAAACCCAACAAAAGACTTTAGTTGCTTAAACTAATCAAAGCTACAAGATCCCAACAATGCAACTGGCCACCTGCAAAGGCCCTGAAAAACATCACTTATGATGTTGTAGGAAAAATACACCAAGACAGTGATACAGATACGCTGTTGACTCACACAGATACAAAAAAAACAAAAGGGTTGTGTTGACCCATATTTGTTAAGTCATCATCAGCTCAATCAGCTTTTTTGAAGAGCGCTTCCATTACACTCAGCATCTCCATCACGGTCCCCTGCCTCGTCAGTAAATATAACAATAAACAGTCGAGCGGCTGAAAGTGCAGGGCCAGTGCTTTCTGAAACTATTTTTTATTTGACGCTCATACTTGAGTTATTAGACTTGACATTTTACAATGTAATCCGCTGGGGATGAGTGTGCGCGAGTGTGTTTGAGAGATTAATAGAGATGCTGTATATGCGGGTGGTGGAGAAGTTGCAGTGCAAACAAGAACAGTTTGTTGTTTACAGGTGTCAGTGCTGGACACATTCAAGATAAAAGACATCCATCAATGCTAGAGGTCCCCTAGCCACCAAGCTTCATGCATTTAATGCCAAAAAACACAACAACATGATGCATCAGAGGCTCTGTGCTTATTTGTCTCTCACACACACACTTACTCTGAAGGCGGTGCCCTCCTCGATGATGGTGGGCAGCTGAGAGAGGCATATGTCCACGGCCAGGTCCCACGCTTGCCTGTAGAGAGGAAACACACACACACACCGCATGTAAATGACATCATATGTCATGAGGAAGATCCTTAAATAAAACTTATTTTCAGGACTTTTCAGGAAGAATAACAAAAAATAAATAAATGAATAAATAAAAATATCATAAAGAAACTGCCAACCGCATTTAGTAGTGTGGCATGGCCAAAGGAAGATCACATTAAACTGTGGCGCCGTTTCGGATTGCTATCTTTACGAGTTAGAAGCTGCATGTATCAAACAGCTAAGACTCAAAATTCTTTCCATACCAGGCATGAACTGAGACCCTGAATCCAAGAATTTAGATCCAGTAATATTTTCTAAAGAACGATGTGTGCTAGCGATGTATTATAGGGTAAGGACTCTTCAACTCTGTGACACTTCACCTTATATCTTATATACCAGAGTTCCATATGAGTCCATACCCAAATCACCCAATCACCAGGCCAACTGTCGTAATACCTTCATACGATTTTGTCCATAACTTTCTGGTATCAAACAGACAAATTTATCCATATAATTTCCAGAGTCTTGGAAAATAATTTGCTCTCTGCAGATCCTTTTACTTATTTATGTATCCCTCACCTTAATGCAGGAGCAACGGTAAATTTGGTGCTGTGGTATTTTTGCAGTGGTTTTCCAGTCTTGGTGACTATACCCTATACATGTTTTAAACCACAAGCAACATGACTCATTTCACACAGCTCCTTATTATTGGGCTGCAGGACACTGTGTAAACTGGAAATGCCCAAAAAACCAAACCATGGATGTTCAGAGTGGCAGACAATTTCCAAAAATATATGACGTCCAAAATACATCTTTATATAACAGAAATAGTCTTGATACCGATTCTCTGGTCTTTTATTTTATTTTTATCCAAAATGCACGCAAATATTACATTTTATTGCTAAAGACTTGGCAGCGCTTTCACTCCTTTATTGTTTTTTAACCTTGTGGTATTCTCCAGATTAACCTGAGACTTGTCTAGGGTTGGAGGTAAGCTTAGGTAAGATCTACACATTCTCATGTAGCCCCAAGCAGAATCAACAAATGCAGGTCATAACTCAGACCTGGGCCATTTTTTCCTATCCTGCCACTAACACTCATTTTGCTCAGCTCACGTTTTCTCCCTCGCACTCCTCATCATGCACATGGGCTTCTTTAAATTCCCAGCCTGAGGTCCTGAGGAGGGCAGTGAGGAGCCTTTAATCCCGTTCGAAACACAAGCTCTTCTCTCATGGCCATCATTTCTAATTCATGGGGTTATGTAACTCACATCAAACCTTATCACAGCTTCTCTTTTCTCTCTTTCTGCCCGTCTCTCTTCTCCCTTCACTTTCCAGCTCCTTCTTATTGCAGAAAATTGAACTCTGGGCCTCGGTGGGGCTTTTTCCTCTCAGTTAACAGGAGTCGGGGGTTGAGTCATGTTCCCAGTCGATACGCAGCAACGTAATGTGATGCTGAACCACTGATGCTGAGTTCACTCTGTCTGAGACTCCTGCTTTAATGGCCTTTCCCATTATCTCAATGTGATATAATAGAGTTGCACTCTTGGTCAACAGCACAGTGTTAAAGACATAATGGACCCACTGATGAATGTGTAACATGCAAACATGCAATAGAGCATGTGGGTAGAAAGCATTTGTGGCTATTCCAGCTTCTGTCAGCTGCTGCAAATTATGGCTAAACAGAAGCGTATATCAATTCAGGAGCCGGCGTAGTCGCCTTCCAGTGAAAATATTACCCGTGCAAAACACACATTACTGCTTTATTAAGAACAGATGCTGCTCGTTTTACAAAGTGCTGGTTCCATATGAGGCCTAATTTTTGACGTACTATCGCTGATTATATTCACGCACTGTTTCAACTAAGACTTCTGTTTACATGAATATCTTACATTGCAGTTAGCAAACAAATGATGCTGCCATATGTTTCTGAAAGATGTTAATACTAAAACATACAAAAAAGGCCGAACTTCCTCTAGATGAACAAGTCAGAGTGCTGTATTGTGTTATTTTGTTTTTATCCAACTTTTAGAGGACAAACGTGGAACAGCACCTTGCTAACCAACCCGTTCGGCTTTAATCCTCGTGCTTATGTAGACGCTACGCTGAAGTTGCTACAGTAGCTTTAGGCTAGCTGGGCAACTTATTTTTAGAAGTGTGATGAGGCTGGCTTGAGCCAGCCTCCATAGACACACATGTGAAGTTGTCCAATTTCAAAGCAATAAAAAGCCTTTTTACAGTCTGATACAAAGAAAGGGTTTGGTCTCAGTGGGCAGCTTATACCCTTTTTTAATAACTCATCCAGCCTTGACTGACAGTCGTCCTGACATAAGAAGGTGACCGCTGTCGGCTAGGCCTCATCATCGCTCATCACTGAATTAGACCTCTGCTCGGTTTTGTGCTGCTGACGATTTTTGGAGCATTTTTAATTGAATTACTTCTACCGACCACCCAAGCAGGTGCAGACTAACATGTAATATGAAGTCATGTGAAGGGAGGGACAAAAACCATACACCCATACAGCAACTTTAAAACTCATTTTAAAATGCTTCTTTAAATGTGATCATATGTGTATCAGTGGGAATGAGGTGCTTCTACCGGCCTCTAAAAAACAGGCATTATCATTCTGTTCCCTGTTGGCCAGGTGGGCAATCCTACTGAGGTGGCGAGACGCTGCCCCTCCCACTCAAAAACAGTGGTTATATGACCTCATGTCGTGTCTAAAACTGGAAAAAATAAGACATCCACTCCAGAACTCTACTGGGAAATCTCAAAGCATGTAGGGTCCCTTCCTTGATGCATTTCAAAATCTATAAGAATTTTTCAGCAAACTCTTATGTTAGGTGTGGAAATGCAGTGTACAGGTTTGGGCAGTGACCTGGGGGGGAATGAATGGGATTATTTTGCAGGGATTATGTTATTTGGGGAAATATTATACATATGTTTATATTTCTCTGTTTGTTTCTTTATTTCCCTTTTTTCTTTTCTTTCCTTTATTTCTTCTTTTATTTCACAGCCTTAAATGTACGGGCTAATGTACACATCATCTGTAATCCTTTTCTTCTCTTTTTGTTTATATTTATAAAAGAAAAACTCTTAATAAAAAGACATTGTTTAAAAAAATGTGGCCATATGTGATTGCTACTGATGTTATTATGCGAGCTGCTTTCCTTAGTTTCGGAGAACAATTATGGTTGGTTTTAGATACAGCTTGTTTCTTGATATGGTACAAAAAGTAAAACTTCTACAAGTACAGGAGAGAAGAAGCTGCTGGAGTATCCTTCAGAGTTATGGTAATCATTAATAGATCCACTGGCACTGACAGAGCTGCGAGAGCCTTTTCTTTGGACATATGATATTAATATTATAAAAAAATCGCTCTGAATTAAACGTGCTTTCTCAGTTTCATAACTTCAAGTACTGGGATTACAATCTGTGTGCACACATTGCCAACAAATATCCATCCCTGCTGGTGTTTATGTAACCCAATGGTGTGGAAACCAGCAGATAGAGCAGTGCTATCAGCGAGGACACACTCACGGGGAGGAGGCTGCTGCGCTGTTTAGGATGACAGCATTAACTTGGATGATGTCTGTGAATCCGAATGAGTAACTCATCACACCAAAGCCCGTCTGTGTGATGAGGGGACAGAGCAGGGGACCAGTTGGCGCTGACTAAGCTCTTTTTGTGTGTGCGAGTGCAATGCCTGCAGAGAGTGGTGCAGCAACGCACAAACACGAGCCCAGATATAAAGCAGACACACACCCACGCACACTCCCACACTGAAACTGCCCACGAGGGAGCAATCAACCTGGGGTTTATCTGCTCTCTCCCATCTCCTCCATCTGAATAACAATTGCTGTTGGTGTTCAGGCACCAACATCGATCAACGAACAGCCAAACTGCTTAATTCCTCCTCTATGTTTCCCTTCCTGTTCATCCAAACTTTTATTTTTCCACCAGCCTTGTATCTCCAGCACGTCCCTTTTTTATTGTCCATTCGCTTTAGTTTTCTGCACTCTTATAGCGCCTCTCTGCTGTTAATCTGTCGTGCTTAATACTGCATGTGCTGCTGTGAAACAAAGTGATACTCTTAATTTCTTTGGCGGTAAAATGTAATGTACCCACAATCTAAAAAAAAGTGGGTAGGCATGAGAATGAAAGGCTACTGCTTGAGTAAAGAGCAGCATTCTTTACAATAAGTGATGCCAGGCTGTTACACAACAAGTCACTCCTCGAGGCAATGAGAGTGAGAGATTTTTTTCCAAACACAAGCCAGATAATGAGTGGGAGAGATGGAGGGAGGCATTTATAGAAGACCAAGAGGAGAAACAATAGATAGTGGGAGAAGTGTTGGTGTAAGTAAAGCAAGATAGACGATGGGATAATGTTCCTAGCAATGCCTAAAAGACTTTATAAGCGCGTCTCTGTGTTTACAAGTGTAGTTACGAGAATACATGACTAATAAATCAGTAAAATGATGCAGCAACTTGTAAGTCCCAAACTGTGTGAGTATAAGTAAAACCTTTAAAGTCTTTTGTGTTATTAAATAATTCAAAAAGGTTTTTTGTTTTTCCCCCGGTTTATTTTTGTGGTGTGCCTGCTTTTAACCTAAATCTGCCGTGCCTGACACAGATAGAGATGTCCCGCAAAGTCTTTTAACATCCCCCAGAGGACAAGTGCTTTTCCGTTGCTTTCAGTCAAAAGGTGGACGCATTTGGCTGCAGGTTAATGTGAGTGGGTGGGAAAAGAAACGGCAGCACTTTTACTCTAAATCCAACCTGTCTCATCTCTGCACTGCATTTATGTTGACTACAAAATAGATCTGAGGCACAGAAGGGTTCAGCAGTGACGCTCCTACCAAGTAAAATGACAGAGAGATGAGAAATGAACATGCAGAGTCATCCGTTCTTTATTTTAAATGACGCCCATCTGCACAGTCACCACATCAGGCTACAGCAACAAGGTTCTGTAGTGCACAGACAAAGTGAGCATGAGAAGAGCAAAAACTCACAGTAAAAAGCAGCCACGAAACACCAGAGGAAAAAACTGCAGTTCCTCAAACGACCACTTGAGGCCAACACACAGTTTTACAGCAGATACATGCTAACATGTTTACAGCATGCTACAAACAACAGTTCTGGCCTCCATATGTAAACAACCCCATCATGACAAACATACAGGCGGCCCGTTGCCTGTTTTGATTTTATTACGGTTTAAAATTGTGAATAATAAAGGCCAGGCCTGCTGTTAAAGAAGGGTATGTTCAGCACTTGTGTGTACTCAAAGACCCAAACAGGAGTTTTGTTTGGATGCAGATGCAACGTGCATCTTGTGACAGCTGATAACTCCCTCAGCTTCACCCATCGACCCAGTTTAAAAACTGAGGCTTAAGTTTTAAGCGTTTAGACGTAAGTTTTAGTGTTCAACCATTCTGACTGCAAAGATAAAGAATTTTCTATTTAAAAAGACATGACCGAAACCTAACCTTGTATTTGCTGAGGAGAAGAAAAGACGAAGGCTACAGAGAACAGTCATGGATGCAGTGAAGGAGGACATGCAGACAGATGTTGTGACAGAAGAAGATGCTAGGGAATAAGGATGAGATGGAGGCAGGCGAGCCGCTGTGCGGCCCCTCGAATGAGCAGCAAAAAGAAAGAGATGACTTCATATACAAAGGTGTATTTGTGAATCATAAAGATATACATAGAGTATACATGTACTATTCCATATCAGAACACACCTCCCTGCTTTGTTACTGGTATTACAGGTATACTGTGATAATTAACAATCACAGACTGTGCCCCGCCCCTGGTGAAGGCAGCTGTGTGCCTCTGCCATGTGGGAGAGAGCAGCACATGGAGCCAAACTGGAAACAGTCAACATGCAAAAATAAATGAGAAACAAGATTCGTGGAAACTAAACTTAGTATAAACGAAGAGCGTGCATATGCTCCAGAGAAGCAGAAATAAAGACACCTACATGTTTTGGCTTACACTTCTTCAACATTATATTTAGAGGTTGTGAGAGTAAATAAGGCACTTTTAATATATTGTAGTAACTGTAGTTACACAGATGGGTTTAAATTTTTATGCAGACCCTGACACACCCTCTCCTGTTTTTGCTTATAGATTAGAGTGACAGCAACGCTTCTGGTCACATTGCTGCACATACAGATGCTCAGCTACTGTACACCTTCTCCTGCTTCTGTTTCCAGACAGAGCACGGAGCCGTATGTAAAACAGGCCGTAGTGCATCCGGTAGAAAAACAAACACTGTCATGTGTGAGCACGATCAGCTCTGGAGTCACGTTCTCAGGTCGCTTCTTCTGACTGGATTACTCTTGAAAACAGAAGATTTGAACAGCAGGTGGATGACGCTTCTTCGAAAACGTCTACTGAATGCACAAAGATGAAGCTGAATGAGAGCACGCCTTTAAGCTCTATGAACTCTCTAGAAGTGCAGTTAAACTCCCAGATATATCTCAGTGCATTCAAAGTGTTTTTCCTAATTGCTTTGGTAAAAAGAGGAATTACAAAACCAAACTAAATGGTCAGAAAGACGCAAAGTAATTCCTGGTGGAAAACAGTTTCAGACTCCAGTTTTCATTTAACAATCAAACCCATAACTTTAGAACAATTGAGCCCTGAGGAAGATTTTTCCTTTTGTGCATAAGATGCCAGATTCATGGCATTTCTTAATCTCCCCACACTAACAATCATTAAACAGGCACACATAAAAAAGGCAACACTGTCTGCTCTCTAATCACAACGTGTGTTTGTTAGAAAGTCTGTTCAAACTCCAACTGCAGTGTGCCTGAACAAGCAGCAAAGCCTCAAGGATGACTCTCCCTCTTACTCTTGCCTTCTGCTTTGCAAAGCTGCGGACATCTGTGTTATCGGTGTGCATGAAAGTGAGCCCCGAGCTCTGTTTGCGTGCGTCTTACCACATGGCGTGCATGTATGTAGGGGGCAGGCGGGGGCTGCTGACTGGTGTGCAGTTGTATGACCTCATTATCCTCTCTGCTAACAGAAAATTGCGAAACAAGCTGGCCACCAGCAGGTCCTGACGAAACAACTTCTGGAACAAATCTGAAGAAAGAGAAAGGGAACATCAAATGATTTAAATGAACACAGAGATAAGTTTGCAAGTGGGAGAAAACGGGGGCCTGAATGACTCGATAAACAAAAAGAAGCTTAACTAGAGCGAGGCGACTACTTTGGAGAAAAATTGTTTATGTGCTTAGAGAATATAAAGGGCAGGAAAATGCAGATTTAAGCTGTGTCGCAGTCACGTTTTCTTCAACTCATTAGTGTATTCACCAATTCACTGTAATGGGGCCAGGCCAATCCCATGGCAATCTCTTAGCTTATGATTATGATTACTTCGCTTGTGTGTTGGGGATATTTTACGAGACACGCTGTCTGACAGCTTCTGTGCCCACTGTTAGTGTTGGGCTGTTTAAACACTGAAGTGTCATTGTGGGTGTGTGTGTGATTTGGATTAGGTGTGCAGTGCCTTCATTACAGGGATTCTTTCTGATGCGGGATGCTTCATTAACAGCAGAGCCCCGAGGGTTTAAAAGGCTTCTGCAGCCATCAGCCTTGTCACATTGCTATTCTAGCTGGGATACAGTTTGTCTCATGAGAGTCTGAGCCCTCCTCTGTGTGGATGTGTGTTGCACTCAACAGACAGGTGGCCAACGAGGGAATCTGTGTGCGATGCATGCAAATTGTAACGACATGTAGAAAAAAAGGAAATTGTGTGCGTTTTTATCCGGGGAGGCTGAGCTTGAGGGTAACGGCTAATGGCAGCGCTGTGTGTTGTAAGCAGGGGTTTTGCTACGTGTGTGTGAGTATACGGCTTTTTATGTCTGCCAAATTATGTTTAAATGATGTCCCCAATTACTCTGCTAGACGCTCCAAACACAATTAATCTCAATTTGAGCAGCCAACCTGCACGTACTGCAATTTTGGCATTTTATAGAAAACAGCTTCACTATTTTCCACCACTGGGGACGTTCTCAAAGTTTTAGTACTGCTGATGCGTCACTACTGCACAGTTTTTATTAGGTGCCCTAATTTGAGGCTCCCTGAGAACTGCAACACATGGGTCATTTCATTTTTCATCACTGCCCAAACATGTTCAACTAAAGATTGTAGCGTGCCTCAGATATCTTTGCAAGCTCGTCTTCTCTCCGGCTCCAACACGAGGAAATGTTCCCGCATGTTTGCTTCTCTAATCACTTTAGAAGAAATTAAGCTCTTACCTTCTTTTTCATAATTTGTTGGGATATAACTATGTTATAACGCTTCATTGTCCCTAATTGGAGAAATACGACAATGGTTTGATTTATGTTCATTTTTAAAAATGGAAATATGCCAGATTTGATTTCATTGGCTGATTTTCATCTTCTGGCAACTTAAACCTTATGCATTAAAATTAAAAGAAAACAAAAGCACCAGGGCACAGACAGCAGCCCATAAGTGCATAAGTGATTGAACAATGACATAATGTGCAAAACAAACATTAAAGACAAGTTAAAGAAGCCAATAAGCACGACTTAAACAGCCACTTATCCAGATTTATGTTTATTGCTCATATTTTCCATTTCATTTCTGGATGAGAACTGACTTATATTTTAGCTCAAACTAACTTTTATTGTGGGTGGTTAAGCGGGAGTATCTGTTCAATCTGTTCAATCTGTTTATTGTATTGGTTCATATATTTTGGCTTTGCTATAAAGTTCTGTGACTGAAAAAAAACAAAAACAGACAAAAATTAAACCAAGGCCAAGGAAGTCACCTTGGACACCACTACAGTCATTTCACTGCTTCTGCTAATTGCTGGAAAATGTCAACGCTTTAACTTAAATTTCTTTTTGGAGAAGAGGATGAAGTCAGAGAGGGCGCAATCTGGTGAGTAGGATGGGCGGTGAGCAAGGACTATGATGGCATGGCCAAAAGCAAATTCTGGCTTTTTCATGTGCTCTGTGACGGCACCATGGCACATGTATGTTATGGACATTATGAGTATTTATACCCTCTTAAAGAAAGAGCTGTTCATGAAATGAGGCTGATCAGATCTGAAGGAGAACGAGTTGCACCAGGTTCGATCATCCGATTTTTAGGTTCGAAACTCACATAGAGCATCATAAACCTGCTCCTACATCAGCTCTAAATGTCAGGAAACACATTACGTCTCTGCTACAAGCAGCTCAGCTTCCCGTGTAGAGCCAAAACATCCAGCATCGCCATCAGACAGCAGTCACTGGACTCAAAGTCTCCACTGGGATTAACCCTGGTTTAGGTTTCCCTATTTAATTAGACCTCAGCAGACAGACGGGTTAACCCCAGAAAAATCCATTACCGTGCACAGTTTAGCTGGTTTGCAGCAGATGCTGTCCCTCAGACACCTCGGCTCATTTTTGCAGTATCTAGCAAAACACTGGCAACCATCAGTGCCACTCCCCAGCCAAGCTGACTTCCTTCTCAGGTTCTCGTATTCACAAGATTTTCAGAAAACCTGACCTGGACCGAAACACTAAGTTTGATGTACACAGAGAAATCACAGATGTGCAGCTCTAAAGCTCACTGAAGTTTTTTAGCTGATGGTTTATTTTTTAGTGTGCATTCCAGGCTGTGATATTTTCCCAGTGTCCTTCACTTCCAACATTTGTTTTGGAAGTTGAGATGAGTTTAATTTGGGATGCGCTCACTTTCCATCATAAGAAATATTTCTAACCCAACTAATCTCTTTCTTAAGAACTTTTAATGTACATTATTTTGGTAAGAACAACTTTCTCGTGACTGTTAAACAAAACTGTGTGCCTGCGTGTGAGCGCCTCACCTCTAGGGAGAACATTCCAGGCGATCGTGTCGGTGATGGCTGTGAAGATCCAGTTGAGCTCTCCGAGGGGAGTGCGTCTGTCATTGAGCCTGCCAGGGATCCTGCAACACACACAACACAAGACAGATGGCTGTGTCAGCCGCGCTCACTGTATGTCACATAGTTTACTCAGAGGACGAAGTGGCAACTGCTCAGTACTATCATCACAACACATCTGAAGAAATTTACATTTGCACTTAGGCGCTTACTCAGAGGCTGAAAAGAAATGCGAGGCAGGATATTCGTGTGCAGAACATATACTGTAACCCTGTGAGCACAAGACCTGAGACACAGAGCGACATCAAAGATACATGTACTGTTTAGCTCAGATCATATGTGAGAGCCACGTGCAAAATGCTTCAGGTGGCAGTCGTCACATAATAGACTCCAAGTGGACTTTTTAACCAAGTTAATCACAAATCAATTTGTGCATGCATCTGTCATTGTCAACAGTAATTAAGATTTGTTTTCCACGGCAGCAGCTCGGGTCGGCTACACATGTTTGTGGGAATGACCACATAATCAGATCCTTCAGCTTTTCTGGCATGAGAGCAACCTCAACTCTCTCAAAGTGGAGCGAGCGTGTGGGCACCTGGTGTAACCCCATGTCCCATGAATAAAGTCACCATATCCCTCTAAGAACTGGGTGCTTCACTATTCTTTAAATCTTTCCCACATAAAATAAAGAACAAAGAAGAGATTTGACAACCATTAGAACAGGTTTTTGGTTTTTCCAAGGGTCGCCCTAGTATGCTGTAAATGCAGATATCGCCCTCACTAAGCAATGCTGCACACCCAATCAATTTGTCCCCAAAATATGACAGAAACCACTCGGCTGTCTTGATGCATGCTCAATCATCCAGCTAAGTAAATCCCAAAAAGCTTGATTCTGGTCACCTGGATGAGTGACGAAACGTTTCCCCCAAATAAAAATGCTACGTCCAGATGAACAGAATCAACCTTTTGGGAAACCACTCAGTTCAGAAAACAGAAACAAGGGTTACCCCAAGCAGGTGTCCAAGGGGAAAGGAGTTCATCAAATTTTCCATGGTTGGTGGCTAAGAGTAGGAGAGTGGACTGGAAGAGCATCCAGAAGTACTTTCCAATAACAAGGCACTCTTTTCTCCTCTGAAACCTTGGTGATGTTGTGTAAATCCACCAATTATTACTTCAATTTGTAAACTGACGACTTGCAAAGGATCAGCCGCCAAACTGACCAGCAACGCATGCCTCTGACATAATCAATACCCGGGCAACTCATCTGACCCGTGACTATTTGTTAACACCACTGGAGAAGATGACAAAAATATTGACCACTTTTTATACCTCTGTTATTAAAACCATTTTAACCTTTTCATTTTTCACCGTTGGTTTAAATCAAAGAGGCCAAAAGGACATTGTTAACCTTTATCTCTAAAAATCAATCATAGACAGCTGCTTCACTGCTTAGTACTAAATAAGTCTCCTAAAAGGGCTTGTGTCATTATCAGAGGTGCTACACTAAAATTCTCATCTCACGCTAAATCTGACGGCATCAACATGTAAAACAAGCAGCAGAAAGTTCCTGGAAGTCTGGCAGACGAGTGGATTGGAGATGATTTCAGTCAGTGGTGATGGAGATCTTATCAAATGTAGGAAATACGAACAGACTTTGATACACCATGTAATACCATCTGGAAAGTGTCTGATTTGCAATGGTTGTATTTTAACACATGGCCACTGCAGTAAAAGCGTACCTGGATATAAGATCACATAGCAGAACACCATCAATAATAGATTTTCCTCTCGAGAGTCTGGACCTCAACATTATTGAAGCAGTGTGGGATCATCTTAACAGAGTGGAACAAAATGCAGCCAACACCCAAAGAAAAGCTTTGGTTGCACTTCAAAAAGCTTGGATGAATGTTCCTGAATGTTCCTACTTCTGGGAATTTCTTGGTCATACCAAATACTGACTTTCAAGATTTTTATTATTCCATTCATTTTTGCATGTTTCACTGAATCACTGTACATATTCCACATTTTCCTTACAAAACAACAAAGGGTTGGCTCATGACTTATGCACCATACAGTAAAAGTGCCAGATTTTCATCAGGTCCATCAGCCTAGCACAGATTATCTTCAGACCAAACCTCATGAAAATGACCATGTGGAGTTTTCTCAGGACTGTGTTATTTCTGTGAATCACATCCTGCTACAGAAATACAGCATTTGGCTCCTGTCTGAGGATGCCATAAGTGGGCATGCCTAACAGTGCATTATTCACACAGCTATGCGTTTGTTCCACAGTGACTTGACATGTGTAAACCCACAAACTGTACATCATACTTAAAGACGATTATTCCATGAGCGGCACCGTGGAAATGAAAGCTTGAGAATTTGCTCCTGAAAGAGGACAAGACGCCCCGACAGTAATCGCTGTAGCAAAACCAAGAAAATTACCTTTACAACACCTACCTGTCTGCCTTTTAATGAGCACTATTAAAAGCAATGAGGGAAAATAGGAGAATGGGCAAACATTAGCTGGCTCAGAGGCATTACAGATAGTGTGAGCCATTTGAGCCCGAGTAAAGAAATATATTTTAAACTAATGACAAATGTACAGGAAGATAAATGCAGGAAAACACTGTAAAGAGCCTGCACGACCTCGATCACTACAGCAAACAAAGCTGAAAACCTGTTTTCACAAGAATACGGATTTGACTTAAAACATCAAACGTTCAGATTTATCCCCATAAAGATTACTCTTTCAACAACACTCAACTGAACTTTGACATTTTGAAAATGTAATCATTATTATCATAAACTTTCATATACAATTTGGTCGTAATTACCATATGAATTCTTCAGTTATGGTAAAGAAATGTGTTAAAAAATAGATGTGTAAACCTTTAGGGGAAGAAATTGCAATATTTCTGAATTATTATCGATGATTTTGGTTGGTTAGACCAAATGGTTAAAAGGTACAGGTTACTTACTGCTTCATATTTAGAAAATAAGGACTGTATTTACCATGGAAAGAAGATGATTAACTTAGTATTGATGTCTTTTTTTACGAGGTTTTCTGCAATAACAAATATAAAGAAAGACAACAAAAACAAATGCAGGCCAACAAGTTAGAGAACAGCTGCTCTCCATCGTTTCTCAGTGAAGTTTTTAACCCAACATGAAAACGAACTTTTCCCTGTGTGAGATAACTCTGACAATGAACTTGCTATGAGGACACAAAAACTATGTTATCCTGAGATAATGAGATAATAAACTTGCGAGATCAAAACATAACTATAAACCAGAAGTGGTTTTGGCTTCTTTAATAATGTATAAAATGAGAGGGAAACAAGTTTTGGTGAATAAATAATGGAGGCTCGGTAATGATTGGCTCAGAAATCGGTTACAGTAATTGCACAACACGACATCCAGAAGTGCGCTCGCCCAATTTGATCACGTTGTGTCATCACTGACAGTCACTCCCTAACGTTATTGTTTCCAGCCTGATTTTATAGTCGTTAGTTGGTACAATACAGCACTGCCAAGAACCAAGATGTCTCTACACAGAACCATTACCGGTCAAAAAAATGACAACGTATATAACACACAGCCACCTCAGTGGTAAACACTTGCTTCCAATCACTATGTAGCATCAGCAATAAAGTCCCGCAGCAGGCATTTTAAGCCATTCTGAATCGCCAACAAAGTACTTTTTAATACACAGAGCGTGTGAACTTTTTCTGACCTAAACCTCCCCTCTCTTCCTCTAAGTGACAGATAATGGAAGCTGTGAAGCTCCTGGCAGGTACAAGCCAACTGTATAACCATGAGGGCCGGCCAGCTCCTGAGCACTTTGAGTGCTTGCCAAAGATGTTTGGCAAGTCAGCAGTAAGGATGAACACTCAGCAGTTCATATCCTTGCTTAGTATCCAATATAATATATTTGGGGACAGAAAAAGACATTGCACTGGTGGACGGATGAACAGATAGATGGAAAGCTCACTGAACGGCCTGGAAAAATGCCCCCAAGGTTTTGAAGCTTGTGTCATCGATCAAAACCTGTAATTTTTTCACATTTTCTGGCTTTTTGCTGTACTATGGTATTTTGTATATCATCTTTATACTGATGCGCTTGTTTTATGTGAGAACGCACATGGATCTTAACAGGCTGTACTGTGAATGAGCATCATTAATCAGTGATATAGTTGGTTTGTTGAGGCACTTGATGAAACATCAAAGTTTGCGCTAGTCATACTGATGAACTCATCTGCTTTCCAAACCACCAGAGGCTTGAAGACGAGAGGTCAGACACACATGAAACAAACTGAAATGTCGAAGTTAAAAAAGAGAAAATCATGAAAGGTTGAAATGTGAAAAGGCTGCACAGATCACAACAAACCTCCCTGCAAAACTGGCTATTAGCTCCAATGGGTATTCCAAGACTAGCAAACAGTATTATGTCTCAAATATAAGCCAAAAAAAGATTTAAAAAATGTATTTACTTATATTTAAAAGGGGGTTGATACCCATCTCTTCGTCTTTCTCTCTAAACTATAGTTCTCTGGTATCATTGGGCAGAATAAGGCCCATTGACAGATTTTACGCCCAGCACCAATCCATCCTCAGCATGTCTGAAAACAAGCTTCTAGATGTGAGCAGGGTCATAAAATCCTCTGTAAAAGGGATAAGCTGTTGATCTTATCTAAAGAGAAAAGGCACGCACCCCGAGGGCAGCTGCCATGTAGCCGGCTCCGCTCTGATATCTCTGTGCAGCGAGGGCACCAAGTATTCCCTTACGGGATCAATTAATGTATTTTAAAGGCTGAGGTGCCATTTTTAGCGATATGATTTCTTCAATATTGGAGTCTAACTTCAGAGACTCCCCAGTGAGTGCCACACAGACGGTGTCAGACACTCGGAGGGGTTGGGGGGGGCTGGCTCTGCCCACCGGGGGGAGTCTCGCTGTGAATATGGATCAACCTACGACAGTTATGTGACCCCCATGTGAGATAAAAGAGCACTGATGAGCGACTATGAAGGACGGCGTAGCATGAGACATACCGAGCACGTAAAATCCACATGCGCTGTGCTTCGTGACTCCTTCTTATGCAAGAGCCTATTGTGACTGGTGGGGCCAGAATGTGTGTTGGATGTATGTGGGAAGCAGAGACAGAAGGGTGCACAGATGGAGCAGAGACAGAGGAATGATCAAATTAATAAACAAACCAACATGCAACTACTCGAAAACGCCATTATGCCGAATCCATTTCACCACAAATGTTTGTAACATCTCAGGAGCGATGAGTGTAACGTGCATTGTTTCCAACTGCGGATGACCTTTAAAGGTGAGAATACGAGCCCAGTGAGTGGTCAGCGAGTGCAACACATGCTCATGCCCACGTGTTCAAGCAGGACTCGGCACAAAGATGACAAAGAGGATTAAAAAAAGGCTGCTTTGAATACTATTTGTAACCAATTACGCAAGACACGTTTTAAAAGGCTGAAAAACAACAAGGTGTCCTGGTTCTCTCTGTTGGAGCCTACAAAGAAAAACCACCAGGTGTGATATAGGTGTTGTTGTTGCTAGGATACCCCTGAGCCAGCTGACTAGTCACCATCTCTAATGTTTGTCTAGTATTTTTGAAAACTTAGTTATATAGTTCTTTACAGGACAAGCTGCCATCATACAGCCAACATTAAATCGTTATAAATAACAAACAAACATAGACCGTATAGGACAGACACACAGAGGACATAACTAAGAGAAAAACATTTCTATTAATATTTGTAATAGAAAAAGCATAAAATCAGAGTAAATAATAAAGAAAATAAATATAGTGTAAAAAGTAAAAAAAGGAAAATAGCACAAGTACATTAGACAAGAAGAAAGTATTAAAGAGACATTTAAAACTAACTTTCTCTGGTAATGACGCTGTGGAGCACAAATGGAAAACACCTGATATTCTTTAGTTTTTAAGCGGCTGTGGGGACCATTAAAAGGTGATGTGTTAGTAAACCTACAAAGAAGGGAAGCCATGTTACGTAATCCCAAAAAGTTTAAAATTAATTCTACACCCAACAGGTGAGCATCAACCTCCAGGGCTGAAAGATGAAGCCAATTCCTCTAATGACAGAGAAGGGAGTCATTAACCATAGACGCCCATGTTAAAACATTACAGTTCAGCTAATAAAATAAGAGGCTTTCCTCTCTATAGCTAATTTGCTCATTCACTGTTTGTGTGCCCGAAGTGTGCCAACAGTCAACCGCTGTCAACTCTGCTTATTCAAGTCACTGAACAGGTGCACTCGACCGTGCTGCTGATGCCTTTTGGAGCATTTTTGGTGGCATGTTGTGGCCTGTTACAGACAACCCACAGAGTTTGTGCTCCAGACTTTGAGAGTGAAATCCCAGCATATTATCAAGTACTTAGGAGGAGTTATCAGGTATTCAGGTATTGTGCATTGAATCCGTACATTTTACAGATGCAGCTTGCTAAGTAGGCTTGTTAGCTTTAGTTACACTTAACATGTAAAACAGACTCGTCTTAAATATGGTAAGTTCTGGCTCCAAACCAATACAAAGGCTTAGGGTTCATTTTAAATCTAACATTAAAGTTTGAAAATGAGGATTACAACAAACAAATGACGGTAAGGTGGATAAAGCCATCTTTTATATACAGTCTATAATGTGGTCTTGTTGAAAGTCTGGCTTGAAACAAGATAAAAGGAGGAAATGGCCTTTTGGCCAAGCACAGAGTACAGAGAGCTTGATCATTTCAACATTACAAGGGGAGAGAATTTATTTAAGGCATTTTTGAGATAAAAAAAAAAACTATCTGTATGACTCTAAATCAAGGGTCACATTTGGACTCCATAATCTAAAGAAAGCTTTAAGGCAGGGGTGGGGAACTCCAGGCCTCGAGGGCCGGTGTCCTGCAGGTTTTAGATCTCACCCTGGGTCAACACACCTGAATCAAATGATTAGTTCATTATCAGGCCTCTGGAGAACTTCAAGACAGGTTGAGGAGGTCATTTAGCCATTTAAATCAGCTGTGTTGGATCAAGGACACATCTAAAACCTGCAGGACACCGGCCCTCGAGGCCTGGAGTTCCCACACCCCTGATTTAAGACTTTTAGTATTTAGTATCAAGAGCGAAGCCATGAGATAAACACAAAAGTCACTACCTATAGTCACCCTAAGTCAGTAGAACATGCAGCCAAGCGTAATTTGCAAAGCAGTGAAAATGAATAATGTTTGAATGATCTGAATGAAGAGAAGTCACTAATGATGTCAAATACTGAGCTCAGAGATGATCCATTATTTAACTTTGACAGACATTAGCTGACTCAACACTTAGCCCTCTGTACAACAGGCAGGAGATGCAATCAGCCAAAACAGCTACTAAAGCATCAGGATTTCCAGCGTCTCTGTTAAATGAACACAAACACCTTCGCCAGTCACACTCAGGTCTGCTGAAACCTCAATGAAGACAAGTACGGCATTAATATGAATATGAACACTCAACTCTGTGAGTATGCACCCTGCTTTAATGTGATCTTTACAACTCACATTAGGGCTGGATTGGCTGACCCTGAGTTATGCTGCTACAGGCTCAGGCTCATGATGCAGTCCACTCCGGGTGTTTCAAGCTTCAACTGTTTATAGGCCACTGCTGCACGTCTTTGACTGTCGTCTGCTGTGTTGTTTGTGGTCTCTGTGTGTCAACCTGAACTAGGGGATATCTGCTCCAAGCTGAGGGTGAGCCCTCTTCCTGAGCCTGGTTCTGATAGAGTTCTTTTCCTGTTAAAAGGGCGTTCTTCCTCGTTGCTGTCGCCAAATGTTTGCTCATAGAAGACATTTGGATTATTGGGGTTCTCTATCTATTGCAGGGTGTTTACCTGACAGTAAGTCCCTTGAGATGACTTCTGTTGTGCATAAATAAAAGGGAGTGAACATGAAAACAGCCTCAAGAATAAAGATGCTCATGCTCAACAGGTTGGAAAAGGTTAGACAAACCCCCAGTTAGACAGATTATACATGACAGAATTTTTGACCCGAGTTACCCTCAATCAACAAAGATCAGTCCAGTAAAGTAGCCTGTAAGTGTCTGAAGACCTCTCATTGGATAAGGTACCCATAGGTTTACAATCAGCTACATAGCGGACAGCAATGGTGCATGGCAGAGGAGCGAGGAGAAAGCATGGCTCTTCAGAAAAAACACTGCATATGAGGTTAAGTCTAATATTTTCACTTCAGCTGTCTAACTGTATTCTCTTTAAACAAGAGCCTGTAAACATGTGGAAATAAGATATTGCTTTTGGTCATATTAATGCAGAAATCTTAAAAAAAACAAAACAAAACAGGTCTTTCTGTGTATCATGTTTTATTCCTCATATAATAGCCTGCCGTTAATAAGTCCATGGTTGTGCATCAATTCAAGGTCACGTATCTCATGAATTTCATATTTTACAGCTTTTTTTTTTTTCTTTTTTTTTTTAAAATCAGGACAGTTTCAAGTTGAAAACATCTCCAATGCAATCTATTGAGCTTATACTCAAAGGTCAGCATTTTGCTGCTGTGCACCCTTACCACTTTTACTGCTTTGTTTGTTTCTGTGTACATCTCTGAAGCAGACCGGTAGCATGAAGGGTCAACCAGAGAAGGCATGTGTATGACGGGTTCACCCTACAGCCTGGATCTTTCTCTTTGAAGGTTTCTGTTCTCTCTGCTTGTCGTGGCTGTACATACTAAGAGACCATTACAGGAATCAAAGCTACAACATAGCCCATTCTTTAAGGTTGTGCCTTTGTCTTTGACAGAAACTACTTTGAATTTCATTTTGATTTAGCAGAAAGACTCTCACACCATTGTTAACCTGTCACCTCTTTGATGTTTCTGTTCAGTGTTTTACTCGCGGCCTAACGGCAGAATGAGACGAGAGGGAAAATGCTTTCCCTAGCGCCATCTCTGACGCAGACTAGTGTGACGTTTCTGGGTGCTAAAACTCTCCTTATAGCATTCAGGTCATATATTACTTTTTCTACTTTCCTGCAGAATAATTCTGGTGAGACAAGTGATGAAAGACAAACAGGACGCGAGAGCTAGAGCATGAATGGATACTGTCAAACCCAGCGACTAATGCTGGTGTGGTTGACAAGGTGGAATGTGGGGGAAAGGGAAACAAATGGAAGAAGAGGTTATTTCTTCAAAGGTGTTCTTCATTGCTCTAGTGGTTTTACCATCCTGCCATGGGAATCGTGCCGCAGTAGCTGTTGCTGTTGTGTACTCGGGCATTTCCGTTGTAACACTCATCCACGAGAGAGTAGTGGGGTTTGACAGAAGGGGAAAAAATGGTGTGTACAAATGAAAAGATCAGAGAGAAAGTGCAAACAAGCAAAAAGATTTATAGTCAAGATAATAAGAACCACGTCAAATAAATCGTGGAGAGAGACTTGTTAGAATTATGACTAATCCCCACTAATCTTGCAGAAACATGGGAAGCAAGTCAATAGTGAACCTGTAAATTCCCCAACAAATAACACAGCTGCACCTCCTCTGGGCCCACAACAGGTAAAATACTTCTTCTACATGTAGTTTCTGAGATATTAGGTATGAACAGAGCAGAAATAAACATTGAGTGATGAGTCACATGATTTATCATTTATGAAATGTAACAGATAGAATAGCTGGAGGAAAGAAACTTTAACCAGAGTGAGAGTACAACTGAAAACAAACAATCCTAATTATAATCCTGGGCAGCAGGTTAATGACAAGAAACATGGAAAATTTAGCTCTACATTGAAAACTTGTGTGGTTTTTGCATCATGAGAAATACATTTTTATCATCTTTTATTTTTCCATATGTGCTCATTTTTATAGCTTGTTCTTCAGATGTTTCAAATTAAAAGCTTACTAGTGAATATGTAAATAAATATCTGAGGCCCCTGAGTGTTGTGTTCACAACTTGATGTAGGTAGTTATAGCTATGTGTACGATCGAAGTTGAAGTGAGCCTGAGCTGCAAAGGAAGCTACAGCAGAGTTCACCACAAAGTGAAGGAAAAATAATAATCAAAGATTAAAAAAGCAGAAAGTCTTTGTATGACATACCTTTGGTCTTCTCTGGGGCAGGTCGAAGCGCCAACAATTAGCCCCTCCCCTTAAGGCCACCCTTACTATTCTGCAAACTTTCCTCTGATTAGCTGCCGCTCGCAAACAAACGATTTGACCATCACGTGGTTGGGGCTTCAATGCTCGCAGTCAGATCTGTGTGCCTGCGAGGACCATGGCAGTAAATCTACTCTCACCGACATCATACACCAAGAGTAGAAAAAACTCCCCGAAATCGGAGCATTTAGAGCAGACCGAGTCTTGAGCTTTAGGCTCATTGGATTTACTGGGTCAAGCTTGGGTCCTCTACCAGAGACCTGAGAGTTGGAGGGTTCTGAGCAGTATCTCCATTGTTCCCAAAACTGAGTTAGGCTTGGGTAGCATTGGGGCCTAGCCTGGGGCATACACTTGCTGGGATTCGAACCTCCGACCTATTGTTCCTACTATCCAGCTACTATTAAAGGTACTAGATCACCTTTAAGGTGGATAAACCTTACAATCTGAGAAACCAAACTACTATGAAAGCCACTGACAGAGTTGAGGGATTAGAAATATCCTCTCCAAAGAACAAAATGATGTTTTGGACAGGAAAGGAAAACTGCGTCATTGTGGGACTGCTGCTGTGTACAAAGCACCAAAACACACCCAGAGCAAAGGAAAAAGATTATAAAGAGACACAGGACAAGAATGAGCACACAAGCTCACAGTTTCTCCATGTACACCCTCATCCAAAAACTAATTAAAGTCCAGTGGATGATACAGATGGGGAGGTAATGTGTGGATGTGCACTCACTGGCTGTCAGTGACAGGCAGAAATCATAATCTGAGTAGGTGAAGACAAGTGATTACTCACCTTTAGCAAACAGAGTGCGACATGTCATTAAGAGACTGCTGACACAGTCTTCAACTTCAGCACCTCAAGGTGCTTTCCAATGAGATGTACTGTTTTCTGCTGAGATTTAACAGCCCGTTTTTAGGTTACCTACGGCTTCAAAAACCAAGTCTCACTCAACTTAGTTTATAGGTGTCATTTTACCCTACCCCCGCACCTAAGGTTTGAAAAAAGAGCCACACTGATGGTTCTGTGAAACTACTAAAACTCTGGATATGACATCCATATTGAATGTTAATATCAATCTCAGTGTATGTGCCTACGAGCAAGAGATGTTCCACACTCCACCGTTTGGCACCCGCAGGTTTATGCAAGAAATGCAAAGCTTTAAATCTGCCAAACTGCTGCTGCTTCAACTGTGAGGAGGAAACAAAGGCTGAGAATTATACCTGCAGGATGGAAAACAACAGAGAGGGCTGACAATGAAGGCGACGAGAGCAAAAGAGACAGACGGGGAGACAGACAGGAGAGAGTGACACGAGGAAAACAGGATAATGATCTCTTTAGACTGAGCCCTCCTGTAAAGAGGGAGACAGTCAAAGGAGGGCTGTGGAGTGCCACTTACTTCTCAATGAGGTCTAACGTCACCCCTGGCACCAACTTGGCACTCTTCTGCATGCAAAACCTGGGGGGAAAAAAAAAAGACAGGGAAAGGTTAGTGATCAGGGCTGTAATGAAAACAAGAGGGACTCACAGACGAGACAAGGCAATAAAAGCGTTTGGCCTCTACAGCACAAATTTTATGACCAATGAGGGAAACAATCAGCGGATAAACACTCAAATGAAAAACGAGCCCTTCAAAGATTACAACCACTGAGCACTGATAAGTGTATTTTGGCTGAGTTACAGTCAAAGCAGAGGGGGGAGGCGGCGGGATACACATCGTATTTCTGAAACGCCTGTCAGGGGGGCGGGAGTTGTTTACTGTGCGCGGTTAGCACCAAGAGGTCGAGCCAGCTGTAAGTCACAGCAGGAAGACGCTCAGAGTCTTGACAGATGCTTGGCTCAACGCTCGGTGATGACTGTGAGTCATCACACACCTGGAAGAGCGCAGGTGTGTGCACTCACAAGCACACGTCAGTCACACAAACATCAGCTGCAGGAACGTTAAAGCAGGAAGGAGATTCACGTCACAGAAAAATATCATTGGGTTCCCTCACACACATATTTACACATTTCCAGGTGACAAGTAGTTTATTAATTGTTCTAATCCATAACTCAAGTTTTTAATAAAAAGAGATGCTAATAAAGACAAAGAGAAGTGGCGAGTCTGTGTAAACATTAAACACAGAGTTAACAGTGGTAGGATAAAATATTTGGAAGAAAAAGATTGGAGCACTTTGTGACAAATAAATAACTGAAACAAAAAATCAGCTGCTTCTCCACAGAGTCTCTCATCCTACTGATGGACAGTAGTGGTAGTCCTCACTCTGCTCTGACCTGTAAGGTCAAGGTCCTTACAGCCCTGTGAATGTCCGTCTGACAGATGATTAGCCATAATGCAGAACGGCAGCACGTTTGGAGAAATATCACCAAAAACACCTCAACTGGCAGGTACAGTACAGCAATGGAGGAGTGATGATTTGAGCTTCTTTTGCAGGCACAGATCATAAACGCCTCTGTATACCAAAGTAGTCCGGATTCCTGTGTGTGGCTTTATCCAACACCCAAAGCTTAGGCAAAACTGAGTCATGCAACAGGACGATGATTCTAAGCACAGCAACAAATCTCCAACTGAATTATTAACAAAAAAGAAAAGTCAGTCATACAAAAATAATTTTCTGTATGACTATAAATGACCCTAATTGATCACTTCATGGTTAATCCAACTTTTTAAATAAAAGAAGGCTTTTAGGAGAATGTGATGCCAAATGATGCAATCCATGCTGAAAGCCAATAATGTGGGAAAAAGGAAAGTGATGCATCAGTTCGTCGAGTTAAAAATGACGTGAAAATGTGAAATACCTCCGTCTGTGAGAACTACACAAGCTAATAAATTCAGTTTGTTCATGAAAAAAAATAATTGATTTATTACAGGAAAAATGTTACCGGGTAAAAACAGATTACATGCTACTTGTTGCTCCCATTCAGCATGTCGATCCACCTGTGATTAGTTATTGATTCTGTTTTCTCCACCAAGCCACATGCTTGAAAGTGAATTTTAATTCCAAAATTGACAGAAGTCATGCATACATTTTGAAATTGTATCCCGACTATGACGGACGTTTTGGCACTTGGATTCAAAGGTTTTTTCCTGCTGCTGGAGAATAATGAGATCCCACACGGCAGCACTGTGACTTGCTGCTTCTTTAAAGAACAGCAAAGATCCTGTGTGTCACTGACATCCATGAAAAACAAGAGTAAGGAATGTAACCAGGAAAGCTTGTTCTAGAAAGTCTTAATGATCAACAGCTTTTGGACTCATGATCTGTAAATAAAAGCTTTGCTGTTTATGGTGAACACAGGTATATTTGTTTTCCTCTGTATAATACATTTTAAGATCGCCCTACTCGCACCTACTTTTGAATTTCATTTGAGCCGCAGATTAAATATTTTGTTTGTTTTTGTCTGCACTGGTTGCAAAAGAGAATCTGTGAATCCCCGGACGTAAACAGAGATGATTAAGTAAAAATGAATTTCAGGAAAAAACAGACAGACCAAAGTAAACAGAGCACAGATATAGCAGGAGGTTGCATCAGGGAGTGTGCGTTTGCACCCTGTGCAGGGTGATGGATGGGAGATGGGGTAGAGGGGAGATTGTACGGGAAAGAGAAGAAGATGGGAGGGGAGGAAGAGAGAACTTGGTGGCGTTTGATCATGTCAGCATCTATAATAAGTCTGATCCACATTCTTGCTCTATTTGGTTGTGATCGCAAATGATCAAAAACAGACTGACATGCTGGGCACCCACTGCGATCAAAAGAAAGTAATTCTGCCAGTGCTTAACATTGCAGCACATGAAGCTCAATTTCAAATGGTTTCCCTCTCCTGTGTTTACATTTGCTCAAACCAAAACTATGAATGCGGCACAGAACATGTTTACTGTTTAGTAATGAGACACTAAGGGATTAAAAGTCAATAATTATAATGGATAGAAGTTCAATATAATGCTGTTAAAAGACTCAAACGATCAGGAAAAACGAGTATTAATCAGCAAGCAGGGGATTCGGCAGGATAATGCAGTTTAATAAGGAGACACATTCATGGTATTTATTAATTAGAGGTTCTCTCTGACGAAAATCACTCAAAATGTGTGATGTCATTAACCAAGAAGGGTACTCGCAGAGCACATTTCTCACAGACTGTTTCCAAAGGATTAATATCAAAGCTGAAGTGTTTCCCATTGATTTAGATTTTTTGGGGGACAAATAGATAAAAGATTAGTCGCAAGCCCAACTCCACTTTCATGGACCGTAGCTAGCGATGGTAGTCCTTCAGTCAGTAAAACGGTTGCAGCAAGTGAACAAGTTCTCCACCTGCAGCAGGCTCTGCTTAGAGTGAACCACCAGTTTGTACCAGAATAAGGACTACAGCTGTTATCTGTGCTGGAATCATTGTGACCACAAGATGACACACTGACATCCTGACCATTAGGTGACTAGCAATGACTAGAGTCTTCTGGAAGAAAGTCTTGCCATTTGGGAGCCATCAGAAAACCAGAACATGAACGATGTAATTGGTCCACCAGCTCACAACTCATTACGATTCACAGGTTATTGTAATGTGTAAAGCACAGAAACCAGAGCCACTCTCTGCTGGGTTTGTATCTTCTCTCGGTGTCTGGGTGGGTTCTCTCCCACAGTCCAAAGGCAGGTATGCACGTTTGGTTAACTGGAAATTCTGAACTGGCAGTAGGCGTGAATGGTTGTTTGTCTCTATGTGCTGCCCTCTGACACCTGGGATTGACACCAGTCCCGCTTCTGTAATTCGGCATATCTCACAGACTACCTTAATGACTAGTTGACAGCCAGTTTTCAGTGAACAGTAGATGGATCAACTGATGCATCTCTCAGGTCTGGTGTCAGATTTCTAGTGGGATTTTTTCCCTTTCAGATAAAGACTACTACAGATGAACTGTAAGGACACATAAGCATTTTTCATAGTTTCAATTAAAGAAATGAGGACAAATTTATGTGTTTCTGTAACACCCTACTAGTAACAAACATTCAATTTAAAACTGAATGTCGGAAAACTTGACACAAGTTTTCCATCATGTGTATAAACAATACTGGTTTATCCCAGGAGTTATGTGCCTTTTTGATGCTTTAATGATTCATAGGTCAGGGTTACGTAGCTTAACACACAAAAACATTCCTCTGAAAGGTCAACCACAAGAACTGGACGGAAAATGAGTGAAATAGCTGCCAATGTCCGAAGAATAACATTGAAAACCCTTCAAAAATTCTGGAGAACTACTGCGCAAGACCACTTAAAAAACATTAAGTCAAATACAAAAGAATGTGGGTGACTCAAGACTTCCACACAGGACTGTATGTCAAACGATTATCACCAAAGTCAGAAGAACTAATGTTTTTGTCCTTTCCAAAGAATAAATATCTGTGCAGAAGTTCAGGACCACCTATCCAATAATGGTTATTCAATAATGTTTTTCAGCCATCGCATCAAAATATTTATCTCCAGTGTTGGTCAAGTTACTTGAAAAAAGTAATCAGTAACTAATTACTGATTACTTCCCCCCAAAATTAATCCTGTTACTTTACTGATTACTTATTTTCAAAAGTAATTAATTACTTAGTTACTTTTTAAAAACACGATTTACAACCTGAATAGGTGATAAAGCGATAGATCTTTCAGCCCAATTCTACTTTTTCTGCATAATCCGTCATACAAAATGTAATCAAATGGAAACGTCTCTTTTTAAAACTTGTTTTATTAGTTTTAATCTTTTAACTTTATGCATCAAGCAAAACTTAATTATATGCAACATTCTCTGACTGGAAGAAATTTGTTTAACATTTAAACCTATTTTCTGCACATTCCAGCACATAAAATAAAATATTTTTTTGTGTTTACACTCACTCTTTCAAATAAATGCAAGTGAAACACAGCAGAAAATAAATAAAATCAAAGACTCAGCGGTCCTGTTGCTCTATTTTCACCTGTATAGCAGGCGGATGTTTGCCTGGTGCAGGTGCCACAGCGGTCAGTGGAAGAATCGGCGAGTTTGTCTGTGAATTTCTCATTCCGTGGTAGCGTACTCGGCGCTTGCTCGGAACTTAAGGCTTTTTTCGCTGTAAAAAGAAGTTTTCTTCCCACACAGTGAACAGCGGACGCTAATGTTTTTGTCACTTTTTACGGAATCAAACTCAAAGTAAGGTCAGTAGTTCCACGCTTTAAACGCTGCACGCTCATACTCTCTCCCACACTCGATATATTATCCATTGTTGATCTGCACACAGCTGTTGCCACGAACGTCGCACTCGCTTACGTCATTGTCATGAGACACTCTCGCAAAAAAATCACGGTTTTAGTAACGCACTAATGCAGCGTGCTTACGGGAAAGTAACAGTAATCTAATTACCGTTTTTGCAATAGTAATCCCTTACTTTACTCATTACTTGAAAAAAGTAATCGGATTACAGTAACGCGTTACTGCCCATCTCTGTTTATCTCTGCCATCCCCAAAGCCACAGTGTTCACTGGCTAAACAGCTCATCACAAAAAACAACATGAGTTAACATACAGAAGACCCAACTTTGTGAATAAGACTCGGGGAAAAAACATCTACTAAAAATGTGCAGAAAAAGATTCTGTACCTGGATTCAAAACCAATTCGTAGTTGAAAAAAGCCCCGAGATACAGATCAAACTTTTTTGTTGTCACAATTCTTTAAAGCGGCTGCTGAACTTTGGACTGCACCTAAACTGCAGCCGGTGAAATACACGCTCCTGAAGAAGACAAGCAGGTAAGTTTACTGAAGTACAGAAGGCCAGCAGGGCAGAGATGAAGAGGAAATTGAGGGATTATTACTTACAGAAAGCAAGGCAGCCAAACTTTAATTGGGTTGGTGAATAAGTGAGCGTGTGGGCACTGAGCAGAGAGGGTAGGAGTGGGCATGTACATATTAAATTTTGAGGAGGAAAATGAAGCGCTGCTTGTGTGAAGAAACTACAACGCTGCTCCGAGGGTAGGCGGGTGGTGGAGGAGGAGTGGGACGAGTAGAATGACTCCTGCTGTCTTCCACAGCTCATTACTCCTTCAACCAGCTTGCATGTTTCAAGTCAGCAACTTTATCATTCATGTGCTTGAAGGGTTACTGCATGATCTCAAACTTAGATTAGGTTTGAGCTCACACAGTAACCCTTCTAGGACATGAATGAAATGATTATGCATGAATTTCCATCATGCCATACACTGTGGTAGCCAGTGGCTTCACAGTGTAGTGGTTAACACATTCACCTTAACACCAAAGATCCCCACTGCACAACTCTGTTGCTTGAGAAGCTCGCACACAAGAATTTCACTCACATGTACTGTACCAGTGTACCTGCACATGTGACGTGACAATAAAAGTGATTTGATTTGATTTTGATTTGATTTGATTTTATTACCAGGAGCTATAGAAGTGGGAAGCTGGTCCCCAGCTTCAGTAAGTGAGAGAGTTGCATCAGAAAGAGATCTTCCTGATATCCGAAATAAGGAAGCATTCGAAAGTTAAGCACAGCACGCCATATTATGGCAGCCAGCATTAGTATTATCATTAAAATGCGTGCTGACACCCTAATGAGGAAAAAGGAAGTAGTGCAGTGCTGACCTGGGCAAATGTAACCTGGGTTATTTTCCGTAGACAAACACTAAACATTTCATATGAAAGTAAACAGTTGTTGTTAATGCTAGCAGAGACAAACTAATGTTCTAAAAGAGGATGCCTTTTCACACATTCAATGAAACCATGTTTATTGCTTCTAATAAACAACACATGAAGCGAGCCTGATGAGGCAGCTGCTACGTAATCTGAGAAGTTCACCCTGCAGTGGTCATTTGCTTTGACACAAACACCAGCAACCCTCTCATACATGAATTATTCCCCTACAGCGTTTACCAAAGGTCAGCAATTTCATTGTGGAGGTACAATTTACAGATGTTCCCTAAATGCCTCACACGCAGGTAGAGATTTCTAGATTTAGTAGCGACTAACCAGAAGCATAAAACGATTATATGCTTGAACTGTGGCTCTTGAAAGTTTGTTTCTTGCTCCTTTTTATCTCCCACTCACCCCCTTTTCAGTCACCAAGACTTTGTGTGAGTTGGATCATTAATACTTCATGCAAATATCTCTGGCCCGGGTCCTGAGGCACAATGTTCACTGATTAATTGGCATCTTGCACGAGCACTTTGGGAAATCTCTGGGATGTTTGGGGCTTTATGACTGCTCCAATTCTGGGTCAAAACTGGAAGAAATAGTTGATTATAGCTGCTGTTTCTCTGTTGGAACCGCCTGATTCACCATTTTGGTTGTGTTTACTTCCACGCCAATCACCACCTGTTTTTTGTTTGTTTGGTTTTTAATTTTTGATACCAGAGTTATGTTGTCATATATTATAGTACAATCAGGTAAAGATGCTTTGAGACGATCATCTTCAAAAATATTAAGACTTTCAGATTTAATTCAAAACAAACAAACGGTTTCCTTTTCTCAATAGTTAATGTCAACTTTCAGATCTATGGTTGAGGGGTGAGTTAGTGTTTGGTCGCTGTGGTAGCTGAAATATTTAGGTTTGAGAGCTGCACAGCAGGAGGCCATTGTGAGCCTGAAACATTTAGTAAAGTTTAGGAGTGGCAAAAACAACAATGAGTCACGTTTGTTAAAAGGAGGGCTGCGCTGACGAGCTCAGAAACACCAAAAGGCCTCAAATACTACAGAAAATGATCGCAGATCTCTTTCACTGGTGAAGATAAACCGCTTCACAACATGCTAAGTCAATAACACACCAAGCGTACGGTTTCATCGTCAAAGTCTACAATCAGAAAAACACCTAAAGATTCAAAGCACTGAAGAACAGAAAATATTAGTTTTGTAATTCTGGAGCAAAATCGTTTGCAAAGATCAGTGGTGTTTGATGTGATTGTGACCTTAAAACATCCCATACCATCAGTCAAACAATGGTGGAGGCAGAGTGATAGCATGACTATGTACAGCCTGGCTGCCAATGGAAATGCGTGTCTGGGGTTTTATTAATGATGTGACTGCTGACAGAAGTAGCAGGATGGAGGCTGAAGTGTAAAGTGCAACACTCCCTCTCATTCAGTCCAATGCTGAAAAACTGATAGACGGCACTTCACAGTACAGATGGGTTACGACTTTAAACACACTCGGCACAAAGAGCCTGATAAGGCACAGAAATGAAACTCTCTTCAATGCAATGCACTTAAACGAGTCGGTCACCTGAGGTTAGCTCAGCTGAGCGTGCAGGTATAAATACCAAATGAAATGCCTACGTTTAATGTTACCTACAGAAGCAAACAGTGGAAAGGGTATTACAGTCATCTAAAAGCTCAACTACAAATTAAAATATTGCCGTTTAAAATGTTAAAACATCATTCTGGTTAGGTGATTAATAGTTCAACTGATAATTAAACTAATAAAAACTGAACTGAAATGAGCAAACCCTCTGTGAAAAAAATAACTGACCCTAAATTGGCTTGCAGACAAAAATTTAAATTAAATAAAACAAACAAACAAAAAACTATGTCTGGCCCGGGGCAATGCAAAGTGTAACCTCCCTCAGCAACGCTTTGCAGTTTTGGGTTCCTTTTTTCTGCAGAGTATTGATTCCAAGTGCTGTTTGCTCTGAAAAATACAACTTAGATTATCCATTATTTTATTTTATAGTTTCAGTTTCACTGAACGTGTGAAACTTATGACATCTAAAAGTGGGAAACTAGGGTGTAAATTATGCATGCTGTAATGTAATGCACTCGCATTTGAATAACTTCTTTCTAGTCTTGACCAGTCAAAGTGCTTTAGACCTCGAGGTTAACCATACATTTATGTAGCACTTTATTGTATTCACCAGAGAAAACCCACGCGGGCACAAGGAGAGCATGTGAACTCGACACAGAGCGGGCCCTGCTGGGGCTCAAACCAGGAATCTTTTGCCTGTGTAGCAATAATGCTAATCACTGCACCACTATGGCTCACAGCTTACATCTGCATACTACATGCAGTGCTTCATGTCCACTGTAATCACGGCTCCACAAGATTAGATCTACTGAGAGGTTTTGTGAATGTTCAGCAGTTCAAGTCCTAGAACAGTTAACCTACCTCGAGTATCACTGGTGATGTGTTCAGTGTTAAAAGGGCCACTGGTTTGTTTTAACTAGCTTGTTATAATAAAGAAGTTTCCCTCATGCAGGCACACTGACCTCGGCTTCAGAAAAAACTTCACGTTCTTTCCTCTAATATTACAAATCTCCATTTGTAACACTTTATTATAAAGTCACACTATTGTGAATTTTAACAAGTTTCCCGTTTTAGTGGAGCAGCGCAGACAGACTGTAGAGATGATGTCACATGGAGACAGATCCTGGAACGACCCCAACAGTGAATAATGGAACAGCAGCGATGGTGATTTTAATGTGGCAGGAGCATGTTTTCTGACTCACAGCTTCATGTCTGACATTCAGATGAACTAATCTGGATGTATAGTAATCAGCAGATGTTACCAAATGCTATGTGGACAGACTTGTGCATGTTTGAAGAAACTGATGCAAAAATAACGTGAAAATACTTCAGGTGGTGATTTAATGGGATATAAGAAAAACTGTATAAAACTAAATTAAAATAGAAAGAAAACAAATGTAGGATAGTTATAAAATGGAAATAATAGTGTTATTCATTTTTGAATTTTTCATAATAAAAGTTATAGACTTCAAGGTACTCAAGCAAAACCCAGCTGAAAACATGGTAGAAACTTTCCAGAGTCTCCCAAACCAAGAAATCAGCATAATCAACAGAATAACAACATAAAAACTACTGTAAATATATACAAAAGAAAGACAATCTCCATTTCTACATGTCTGAACAAACGGACTGTTACAAACCTGGCGCGTTTACTGATGCCAAACAAAACATCAGATCAAGGCAAATCTAGAAAACTTCATAAAAACTGATCTTGGAGAGTTATTATTAAGAGAGTTGTTCATTTGCAACAGTAAACACAGCCTGGTCCAGCCTTCACAGGTATAAAGTTAGCTTTCAGCTCGCAATTAGCCCCTACCCAATCCTGACCATACCCCTACCCTCAACCTACCTTTTTAAAAAGGGCCAAACAGAGCATTTGGTGCGTATCAGTTAGATTGATTATTTTCTTTGTTCTGTGATTGCCAAAACTTGGGAGAACAATTTCATAAAACCAAAAATTACATATTCCGATTGCTTAGAGCAGGGGTGTCGAACTCCAGGCCTCGAGGACCTCCTCAACATGTCTTGAGGTTCTCCAGAGGCCTGGTGATGAGCTAATCATTGGATTCAGGTGTGTTGACGCAGGGTAACATCTAAAACCTGCAGGACACCGGCCCTCGAGGCCTGGAGTTCAACACCGTTGACATAGAGTTAGGGATAGAGTTATACTCTGATGACTTCAGAGGGTTAAATACATGTCACACAGTAAGTTACAAGACACAAAATTAGCTATTACACCTAGGAATGGGTCTGGGCACCTTCCTTTGGAGGTTTTTTGGGCATATTCGGCTGAGAGAATTGGTGAAAGGATTATAAATCTCATCTCGTCTCCCTCAGGGGGAACTGAAAAACTTCCCTATGGAGAAAAGTATGTGGAATACCCTGCTTAGCCTGGTACTGCTGAGACACGACTCCAAATAAGTAGAAGAAAATGGATGGACAGGATTAAGGCATGTGCAATGAAACTGCGACTTTCAGGGACCCTGTGGGTCTTGGACAGTTGGCCTCTTCGCCAGGCTGGTACTGTGGACTTGGTCAAAGAAAAAAGATAAGACTGTGCTGATATAAAGAAAGATGAAAATGCTGGTCGGGGCAGCAGTAGCAGGTTATGTAGGTAATTCTTTCTTTCACTAAAAATATGAAATGCTTTCAGCAAACAACTAGGAATAGGCTGAGCTATCAACCTTTGCTATGGCAGTATTTATGAAGGGGTTTCTGAGGTAAACCTGCTGCTTCCTTCAAATCCACAGAGGTCCCTGGAAACTAGTATGCAAAGGCATATGCGGCGTTATGTAACCGCTTCCTCTGTAGTTCAATCTACATCAACAGAGAAGAGGGGAAGATGAATGTGTCAACATTTTTACAAGTAATTTACATCTCCCTTATTAAAGCCAAGACTCCAGAATAAGAGCACAGCAGTGCGTGTTCATGTGCAAGTTTAATTTTCCCCATTTCGCCTATAGAAGCTGGAAACGGGAGGCGCAGCCACATTTGTACTGAATGAACATAATGCGGCTGTGCTCTGTGTGTCTGTGTCAGGGGAACTCCTGCTGAATGAAAGGAATCCGAGAAGCGGTCACGTGAACCCTCGCTGCTGCATTTCCATTAAAATCTCATCTGTGTTCATGCTGGGGAAGTTGCACACACCGTCGTGTGCACGAAAATAATGAACCTCTACACGAGAAGGCTTGGGCTGAGAAGCAAGCACGAAACATGCAACCATTAACGCCAACATTAATGCCCATCTGTATTGTATGCAAGGGTTCCATTATCACTCACATACATGAAAAACAGAAGCTCACAGACCAGGTTAGTATGGACTGAATTACATCTGCATCAGAGTGATTGTTCTGCCTAAATCATCCTTTTCTTCATAAGTGGCCACATGTGGCTATAAAAGAGATTACAGTCATGCTACTTAAAGGCTTTATTGTGCACAGTGGGAATGCTAATGTTAATATAAGGATCTTGAACATCTCGGTGTTCAGAGGATAATGTTACTTTGGTTTGCATCTTAGAATATTTGGACCACAACGTTCAGCGGGGTTTTATTCTGAAGTATACAAACACTGATGCATGTTCAGTGAAATCTAGTTTGGAACTACTAAATGTGGATTAAATTATATTACACTGGTAAAGACCTTGATAAACTATCAGTAAGGCCAGGGCTTGTTGCTCCCGTTCATCAACACTCAGTGGGGTAAATTAAGCTTGTCGTGCCTAACAGAGGACTATAACACCAATCCATTGGTCTGTGACAGCTTTCTGCATCTGGAGACTGTCAGCCCCTCAAATCCAACACCCAAATATTCTTTTTCCCCATCTCCACTAATCCTTTGTTTCACCTTTTTCCTGTCCCTATTGGACTGATGTCCCAGTGACTTCTCCACCAACAAGTATCTCACCTGCTTCAAAGAGCAGTCCAGCCCTGATTTAAAGTGTCTCTTGCTTTCTGTCATTGATGGAATCACTAGTTTGTGCTTTATTGTTCTGATTCTTTAATTCTGTGCAAACCTAAGAAGGCTCATTGTAACTGAAGAGAATTAAAACATTTACTTTTAGACGTGCTATTTACAGGTGTATCCGTTTAGAGAGAAATGGTGCAGGTAACTTGGAAGAATGGGTCATATTTTGACAAAGATGATGGGAAGCTGCTAATAACTTTGATGTAAGTGTCATATTTATTTTTAGTATACGGGTCTAGTTTAGTATTCTTTAAAAATCGAGATGGTGAAAATTCTCCACAATCTTTATAATAGTTGCAGTTATATTTCCATCTGGACCTTAGCGTGTTGATCGACAGAGACCCATTAGGCTGACTGACACCGTTGACCCCTGAGCCTGTCTTCTAGCACAGTTTTTAAAAACCGATAAGCATTCTGAGCTCTTATTTAATCCCGCGGTTCTTTTTCTCACTTCCCCCCCCCGTGTCCCTGTTGCCTCCCTCTTCATTTTCAGATGCACATCTCTTCCATTCCACTCCACCCACTGCAGCAGTGGGGAAGTCCCTTGAAGATGGTGCTCCATCAGTAATGATTTTCTGCACAGCTGAGCAATGAAAGGTACACATGCACTCAGTCTGCCTGGCTCTCCCTGACTCGCTCTCTCGCTCTGTGTAAACCCCATCATCCATCCCTCAATGCATCTCATTAAAGTTTTAAAGCGAAGGTAAGCCGGCACATCAGTGAATTCTTCCATCCGCCTGCTCTAACCCTGCGAAACTCCATCCCACCCCTTCCTCATTTTCTCCCCGTTTCTTACTCTGGGGCTGTGTGAAATTAAAGAGAAGGCAGCTGGGCATGTCTTTATTTAGAAAATAATAAGCAAACAGGCGAGACAGCACCTAACTGAAGATGGAGCATGAAGAGTGACGGCACTGAGGAAGGGAGGCTGAAGCCCCTTTGAAGCAAGTCAGTTAAGTCTGAGGAGGAGGCTGGTGGAGATGTAAGCCATGTTCAATCTGGAAGTTTTCAGTCAAATTGGTATTCTCTACCAAAGTTGGCAGGGGGGCGGTGAACACCAACCATATACCATGTGTGGAATTACTAACATGTCTGCAAGTTGTGTCCAGACAACAAGCCACTATGTTGCTTTAACTACTGCTGAATATCAGCCAAGTGGCCATTAAGGAATAATGGTAATTTCAAAAATAAAGCTTAACAGTAGCAATGGCCACTTGAAGCTGGTTACAATTTCCAACTTTACAGCAGAAAGAAACATGTTTGCAGTCTGGTACAAAAACAATGTTGGTCTTCACAGCTAATTTTTCCCAGCAGCAGATCCTTTTCTTCGGCAAAGCATCTTGGTGAATTGGAGCTCTCGCTCGTGATTTTAGATACAGTGTAGTTCAGACCATCCAAGAAGTTTGTGCTCTTGGATGGTAATGCATTTATACAGTCTATGGACACAGCTTGCTAACCTTGGCTCATAACTCAGCACTCCATACTCTGGCCAACATGTTCACTTCTGACTCCAGAAAATTAAGATGGCAACAGGCAGAAGGCTGAAGTGGACCGTTCGATATATCACTCTTTGGTTTTCTAGGCATAACAGTGGATATGCCCGTCTTTTTGTATAAAGTCTCACATAATATAATGTCAGACTGAAATGAATCTTGGAACGTAACAGGCAGCGTCTGACGACCAAAAGCAGCCTGAACGCAGCTAAACTCTGCTTTAACTCTAGAATTTGGAGGCTGTGCCTCAATCTTCGAGTGGATTTCTTGCATGAAAGCAAAGCCTGCAGTAAAAACAGTTTTGAGGTTTGTGCCACAACTTCACCTATTTCCAAGGTGCAGAGAGAAGCTCTAGCATCAATTGCATAATAAAGGACAATTTCACTAAAGGCTGCAGGCCGAAACACATTCAACAAGCAATAAAATTGTTCTTCAAACCACAACAGTGTTGCTGTGGCTTCAACCTAAGAAAAGAATGGCCCTCAATAACCAAGCAATACAGTCCATAGAACTTTTGTTAGGTTTACACTGAGGAAAAGGAGGAGGAGTGATAATCACTGCTGTGAATGAGGATGTCGGGCAACTAAGGTAGCAACCACCAGTGTGATGACTCAGGCTCCTAGTAGATACATCTACGTCACTTTGTTCTCAAGGTTTTTGGGTTCACAAGATTTTAAGATAACATACTCTGAACTTGAGGTCGAGGTCACTGATATTCAAACTCGCCCAAGATTTCTGGTAGATACACCTGTGGCATCAGTTTGAAGCTCCTATGTCACCTCGTTCTCGAGTTATTGCATTCACAAACTTGGGTGTCACACCGCCCGCCCATCTGTCCGGTGGGTTGATGGCAATAGAAAAAAAACTACAAATATGACACGCGGATGACAAAACTGGAAACAGTATACTCATAGCCACTCAAAACTGCCACTTTCAGCAAACAGTCTCTGTCAGCTGAAAGCGACTGTATCTGTATCTACCTGGTGAACACAGCAGAGATCGATCAATACACACAATCCAAGAGCTCAAACAGTGTCACAATTCTTGACTTTTGCCAACAGACTCTACATACTCATGAACAGAATGTGTTTATAGAGATTAATACAAAAAAAGTTATTAGAAAACCCATAAAGTAAAGCTGCATTACACTGTTTATGAACTTTTATTAGGAAAAATGCATCATTATGAGTTTGCAGTAGGACCCATTTTAATACACGGAAAAACCGAACACTACAAATTGATGATGATTGTATTGTTTCATGCATCTTTTATAGCAGTACAATTGAAATTAAAATATATTGATGTCATTATCGGGTGAATCTGCATTCGGCGATTTTTTTCCATGTTCAAATAAAGACTGAGTGAATGAATAACTTTAAATTTTCACTTTCTGATGTTCATGTAAGATTTATGTTAAATGAGCTTATCAAATTCCACTGAGCTAAGTAAGGAAATTTCATATATAGCGCATACATAATACATGACCAAATTTCCCCTGGTTCATTACCAACCAACAAGTTAGATTCATTAATACAAACCAGTGAAGGTTGACCTGAGTCTTTAACAGAAGAGATCAGCCCCAGCTTTCCCCTGCAGGCCACAGCATCCATTTTTGAAGGCAGAGGGCATTAAAGAACATCTCTGTCAATATCATCCAGCAGCCTTTCAGCAACTTGTTCTCCAAAAGGAGACGTTGGTAAGGGATATCAATATTAATGGCATAATACTGAGACCTCATTATGCTGAAGGTCACGGCTAGATGTGGATTTAGAGAAAGATGAACGAAACTCTTCAACATTTATGGCACAGAAGAAACATTTATCTAGCTGTAGGACACCTCCTGCAGGCAGCCTGCCATTCTCACTTATACACTTAAAAAAAAAGTTTCACATTCCCAGTCGAAAATTTGTAAAATCATCCCTGTGACTTCTAGTGTGTGCAAAGTAGATTCAGCAATTAAAATGCAAAAAACGGTGCAAGTAAGAACTGATTTATGGCACCAAAGGGAGCAGGAACACTGCAGATAGAGACTGTATCTGGGCTGGTAATGCATCAAAGATGAGGCGCTCACCTGAATTTTCCAGGTATCATGTAACAAGAAAACTCCCTTTTGCTTTTACTTTCTCAATCACCATCTCCACACCACAAACAATTTACCATGAATCACTGTAACAAAGCTCATTTTCAGGAGCCGAGATATGGACATTTATTTTTCTCGTGCAAAAATAGAAAAGAGAACAATGGTAAAGTGCAACTGCTTTATACTGCTAACACAACATTAAGTGTTACGACCCCATAAATTTGAGTCTATGCCAAACTTCACCTGGTGACAAAGGCAGTGATGAGCAGTCAGGCTTGCAGCCTTTTAGCCTCCGTTTCTTACTGTACTGTTTGTTTTGGTGTGTGGGACTGTATCTAAGGTTTACACTATTAACTTAGTAATTATGTGGCAGTGCATTTCAGGTCAGGTTATGAAGTAGGTAACATAGTGCATTACTTTTAAGAAAGGTATCAAGTAATGACTCTGATACTGCAAAATAGTACTCCACCCTCTTGTGCACTTCAGTCTTTGAAACCTGAATGGTTGCACACAAAAGGCTAGATCAAAAGGTGGGATTCAAGACCAATGCATCCATCCTTTTGATTGTCACTCATTTTGGTTAAATGTGGGTACAAAAGTGACTTTATTCACAATTTAGTAGAGTTACCAACGGTGCCCGATTTCCTTATTTAAATGATCTGATATGAGGGATTAAAACCTGATTACTGAGCCACTGACACATTTGTACATATGCTGCAGTGTGACACCCAGCCCTGTCACCTGCAGAGTCTCATTTACCAGTCAGAAATTACAGCTCCTTCAGAGATAATGTGGACTTACTGGGGATAAATGCATATCTACAGTATGTGTGTGTCCTGACAGGATATCAGAGCTGATGCAATCACCCTTGCCTGTGTGTGCAAGCCCCCCCACACCACACTGCCCCACACACCAGTGACGGACTGATGTAACCTACATGCCCCCACAGTTCAGCTTGAAGCTCCATCAGTACAGTCCTCTGAATGATGCATCATAGTGCATTTACATCAGGCCACTGTATAAGCCAAGTTTCCCAAATGAACTCATTTCGCCTGAATATTTTTCACCTCTTTTACTGAAGAGTTCTCTGCAGGGATCATCATTTCTGCATCAGTGTGGATGATGCCGATCTACATTTTTCATCACAGCTGAATTTTTCTCATCATGGCTGAATACTGAGCAGAAGCTCAGAGGAATGTTTGCTCTTTGCACAGGACACAACTTCATATCCTCAGAGTGTCCAAGCTGTGACTTGCAAACGAGCATCTGAAATAATTGAAGGACTGACGCACAATTTCCTGCGTGTTTAAAAAAATATCCATAAACACGGATTAAAATCTTAGGCCAGTTATTTCCCCGATGGCGTGGCTGGACACAAGACAACATGTGCTGCGGGATTTTCAGGCAACCAAATTATTACTCTTGCTAAGTACAAAAACACTAAAGGCTTTAAATGAATTGTTAATTTTCTCTGTCAGTTGTTTGTATGCGCCCAATTCCCCTCAAAAACATTAGTTTCTTTCTGCATTTGCACAAAAGTAGAACCTATGAGAGCAACATACACGAAAGACACCAACTGACATCAAAGCGGTTAACAGAGTGAAAAATTATCAGTTTATTTCCCATCGCAATGATGGGAAATAAACAACTACTAACAACCCATGAAGATAAAAAATTAAAATACATAACATGTAAAGTTTGAGCTGGACCGGGGATGTCAACAGCCCTTCCCTCCAGTGCATTGTCTGTCGGAAGAGGTTGACTAATGCTTACATGATGCCAAACAAGTTAAAGAGGCGCCCGGAAACCAAACATCCATTCTGAGGGAGATTTGGCTTACAGCCCTGGATCACAACCAGAGGTAATCAGACCATTTGTTGGATTGTGATAAAGTGTCTAATAAGGCGATTGAGGCGTTTCTATATATACAGCAGATGTCATGCCAGGTCCAGATGCTGCAAAAAGGGGCTGTCAATAGTGCTTTTTCTGATGATGTAATCAAAAGAAGAACTCAAGATATCAGATACGTCAGATTACGCAGAAGCCATTTAATGCAGACATGAATGCAAATGTGCCCTAAAAATGTTGCTTGCCCTTTGGTGTCCTTGGCCCAAAAAAGTTTGAAAACCACCACACACAAAAAGACGCAGCGAGGCTGGACTGTGAACAGCATTTGTAACTGAAAAACATGCTGCATGATGAGCAGCTATTGCCATATTTTTCGGACCATAAGGCACAACGGATTATAAGGCGCATTAAGAGAAACAAAGCAGTCAGATAAGTCAAATTTTACTCAACTCATTCTTCTTGCTTCCTCCACTTCCGTATCATTGATTCATTAATGTTCAATTCTCTCATAGCTGCTCTATTCCCATGTTGTTGCAGTATATTAATGACTAACCTCGTGTTGTGGATGAATTATCTCAGTTGTTCTCCTGACTGAAGTTTGGTCCGTTTACAGCATCCTGCCATGCGACTGCATTTGTCCCTAACCATCGGGAACCCTCACGTTAACTTTTATCGAGTGGAAAAAAGTTAGCGTTCATCCTCCAGCTTCACTGTGTTTCTGTTATGCTAACATAGCTGCGTCGCTAGCGATCACGTAGCACATCATTATATACCAGCTAGCCCAACTTCAGTAATCCTACAAACGTCACTGCTGTTTAGTTTTCTGTCTTCATTTATGTTGGAAGTGATAACAGAGCTGTACCTTTTAATTTTTTCAGAAATCTCTCAGTCAGAACATGCTATATCATGTTTAGGTGGAAACTAGAGAGCTAACTTCCTGAAAATCCTGTTTTCATGGATGCCTGGATGTCAAACTTAATTGTTACACCTGGTAAAGCAGCAACGCTGATCATTTTATTAAAGATGAAAGAATTTAGTTTTTAAGTCTCAGTGATGCCGCAGTGTTCGTTTGACTTTGGGACCTGAAGCTGACGGAGTTTTGGACCCAGATTACTCCGCGAGGCTCCTGACTATGGCATTAATGCTCCGACAATCCATCAAGCGGTGCGGCTTCGTAGCTTACCAAAGTCGTACTAAAACATTTTTTGACAGATTTTTGAGCGCCGTGTACCACATAAAATCGGTTCGAGGTCAGTAAGCACGACCAGAATTCAAACATAAGGCGCACTGTCAATTTATGAGAAAATTAAAGGATTTTAAGTGCGCCTTATAGTGCTGAAAATACGGTAAGCAGCAACAGAAGTTGAGTTGTTTAGGGCTCCGTGTTACAATCATATCAATATTTAAAGCCGGTACGTCTGTATTCTGAAGTGATATGTTATACCACGATAATGATATTTTATTCTACACCTTTAACATGCTCGCTGACCAAAGAAAACCCATCCAATCTACCTCATTACTTCAGAGCATATTCCAGATGTACCATCTCCTCTTTATCAACGCCTCTGTGTTTCAGACTTGTAATGGGGGGAGGAAGAAGCAGAGATAAAAAGGATGGAAAATGAGAGAGACATTACCAACGGAGGGCGATCTTGATGGGCGTAGTGAGACAGGATGTAAAGAGGTCAGCAGGGAGGTCAGGGTTCATGGGCAGCAGCTCACTGGCCTCACAGGCGGCCAGCTGGATACAGTTCTTCATGGAGGGCGGCAGGGGCATTTGGGCAAGCGGGTGGCTGGGGTTGATGGCTGCCACCTGATTGGACACAAAAATGTGATTTATTTTTAACATTTATCTGACAACCATAGTCAAACGTTCAAACATTTATCTAGGAGACTTTTCATAGCTGCAACAACCACAGAGAGTAATCTCAGAAGTCCAAGTTTCAGTCCTAAAACAATGATTTATTTAATTCTCCACAGCTTGACCAGTTTTCTATGGAGATGAATAACAAAGAGATTTATAGAGAAAGGGAGCTGGATGACTCTCTCACATCCTATCTGTCAGACTACAAAGCACACAGACACACAGTGAGCATCAAATGAAATGTGGAATTGAGTTCAGACCAAATGCCAAAGACACTTTTTGCATACAAACATGCAAACTGATGCAAATTCACGCTGGGTGACTACAGGGAAACCCACGCAGTCAAAATATTAAACTTTGGTGAAAACATTTGTTAGATGTTGTTTTGTGATAGCCTGTGAGCTGTAGCTCTCTCAGACTGATGGGTCTCCTGATGCCACCGACAATCAGAAATGGAGCCTGCAGGGAGGCCCTGTGGTTCAACTTCACTTTTACAGAGACAGAACAGGAAAATTAAACCGAACAGACTTCCTGAAATATAAAACTGTCACTTAGTTCCAGTAATTGGTACGACGTTGAGAAGGTAGTACTACACCTATTGGCCGTTACGGGAGAAATATTTATGGGTTGGGGAAAGTATAAAAACACTCCGGTGTAAGAGAACGCTTTGTGTTGGCCCTGAACACCCCATAATAATTTCACTTTAATGTCTATTATCTGATCTCTATCATTTCTGCACGCTTCTTTATGATATAGATTTAATTTGAAATTGTTAAAATGAAAGTATCCATTTACACTCAGTGTAGTTTTTTTAAGAACTTTTTCAACCTTTACAAGTCGATTGTCTGTGGCCCGAATTGTTCTCATTTGCATTCTTTTTTATTTAATTATAACTTAAATGTGACTACAACTTGACCCAAGTCCACCTTCAGTTTAATGAACATAACTACACCCGTGTGTAATGTAAAAAAATCCCACCAATACACCGCATATAATGATCAAAACTAAGGTACAAAGTCTGCTACTTAACTAAAGCCATCAGTAAAGCATGGCGGTGCTATAGATTTGGTCCTTATTGACAAAGGCAGTGGATTAAAATTCAAGAGGGCCTTGAGAAAAACCTGCTCCAGACTGCAACAGCTCTGGGTGAGTTTACGGTTTACATTTCAGCATGACAAAGATCCAAAGCATGCACACTTAAACTCCACAGAACATCTGTGGTAAGACATCAAGATGGTAGCAGAGGCTTCTTGAGTAGAGGGTGATAAACTGCTAAATTTCAGGTGTACAAAACAAGCAGAGACTTATCCAAGCACACTGAACGCTGGAAACACATTCAAAGAGTGTTCTTAGCACCTGAAGCACTGTAACAAAAAACAGAATGCTGGTATTTTAGTGGCAGAGTTGGATACAGAAACACGCTGAGATCACGGCAGACGCAGACAGGATGATAGCATCAAGCTGAAGAGCAGATAAGGGATGAAATTAAAGGTTAGGTGTAAGTTAGAGAGCAGCAGCTCGTGTTGAAGGAAGAAGATAACTACAGTAAGAAAAGTAAGAAGAAAACATTTGAAGTCTTTGTCATCTTGAAGTAAAACCAACAATGAAAACTACCAAAGTCCAAGTGTGATTTTGTGCAAATGTCCAGCAACATCAAATCGAGGCTTGAGCACCCGGCACCACCTACAGCAGCCTGTTCTGACTCGTGTCACTGTTGCAAGGTCCTGGTTGATGTTCATCAGACCTGCTATCATCTCACCACTGATGTGCAAACAAATTGATCACTTCATTCATCTTTGAGGCCAAAAAATGTTCATTGTTTGGCACCGAAAAGTATCGTATTTATTACAGGTTGCACCTTGAATGTCACAGAGATGTATAGAAGCTGCTGTGCAGTGCTTACTGCATTAAAAATGAAAACACATGGGAGGGAAAAGACAAAAAAAAGTCAGCAAAGCCCAAAAAAGTTCAACTTTCGGCTGCTGTTATGGCCAGCGTTGGGTAAGGAGAAAAAAAAAAGACAAAAACTCACAAAAAAGAAGGAAAGTCTGACTACAAGCTTTAGTTTTTTTGTTTGCTTTTTAAAAGTTTGCCACCTTGATCTACAAGGCAAAAAATTAGAAATGACGCACCGGCTCAGACTTTTTCAGATTGTAATGATACCGTGATAGGTTATTGATCCCGGTGGGAAGTTTTCCCTGTGCGCAGCCTCTCAGGAGGTGGTCTTTGTCGGTAATAAAATAAATAAAAATCTCTCTCGTCTATTCTGAGAGCAGCATTAGTGCGATACTCTAACACTCTGGGGCGGCTCAGTCAATATTTGCAAATGTAAAAAATGAAAGAGGCCTGCGTATGATGTAAAACTTTAATTATATTTGGAGCTCTTGACTATCTATGTGCTCATTGTGCTGTTGATTTGTTTCCTGGGAGTTCAATACGTTTCCTGTCTTTTGCTTAGTACACTTTAATGAGCTGTGGGTCTTAATGGAGGCAGCAATCCAAGACTTCCCTTTATCATTACTGACTGCTATTGCTTGTTTCTTTCATTCTGCAGCCCTGCCTAATTTTAGCAGGAAATTAGCCAGAGAGACTGTTATATTATTAGTATTATTATCGTTGCCTCTTTTCTCCAAAGCACAGGGAACTATTACTTTAAAAGAAAGACTGAAGACTGCTTCACACAGCTTGTAAATAGTTTTTTTTTTTATTTTTATATGCCAAATAAGTTTGTATTTCTAACAGAGACAACAGCTCTGCGCCTAAAAGACTTCCACCATCAGTAAACTCATTGCTGATGTCCCGAGCTGCGGAGATCGTGTCTCGCCTCTTATTGTTCCATCTGAACTCCACCATAAACTGTCCGAGGACAAAACATAATCAAATATTTTATCATCGCAGCATCTAATTTAGGAAAAAGTAAAGAAATATCTGACAGCTCTGAGAAATTACAGACAGAGTCAAATAAATAAAGAGCTCCAACTGTTTACCAGAAGGTGTTTCTGACTGCACAGATATATATTCTTTAGTGTGATCTCTGTTCAGTAAAGAACCATCAGAACTCTAATCCTAAAGTGCCAAATAACTGACTGAAAAAAACCCCAAAACCTGTGGAACAAAGTTAAGGATGGACTTAAACATGTACCACATAATTCAGATATTCAAAATGAGAAGTTAAACAGTCCTGTTCACACTGATCATGAGTCTGAAACAGCTCTGCAAACGAGAAATTTCGGTTTCTAATATGCAACAAAACAAAAACAACATGACAGACAGAGGATGAACTGAGGAGCTGCTCCTGTGCCCGGTAAAGGATTGATGAGGATCGATGAGGATTGTTCTGATAGTGAAATATGCAAAAGAGACCAGATTCAAAACGTCATATATATACATACATATACATATATACATACACACATACATACACACATACATACACACACACATACATACATACATACACACATACATATATATATAAATAAAGGTGATAGAAGTAACAGTGAACTAGTCTCCATGTTCTTTGTTCCAGTGCTGGATAAAAGTCAACATGTGTGTTTGATTTAGAGGAAGCAGCGTGAGTGCAACCTTACTTTTAGGGTCTGCAGTGTTTGTGTGGGATGCATAAATACACTGTGATCATACACTACACAGCTGGTCTAACTGTAGATATAAATTACAAATTGTTCCTCTAAGACCTCTTGAAGAGCCGTAGACACTCTGAACAGCTGTTTGCTGCAGCAGAAAATGTTGCTTTAAGTGCTAAAACTCTTTTAGTGTGTGCAAACACTTTTGGGATTACAGACATAAAGGCAGAGGGGGAAGAGCAGGTGCGAGAATCTTCAGACTGCCTGTCACCGAGCGAGAGAATACACCACAAGCTTTGGCAATCAAGCTGCACTATTAAAAGAACACATAATCATATAGCCGGCAAGCAACAAATCCCATAAGCACCAGTGTACATACAAAGGGTCCAAGAGTCTATGATCAAGTCTAGCACATGATATAAGCCTGGACATTTATGGATTTAAAAACATACCATGTGATAGCATTTAATACAAGGGAAAAGTGTGTTTGATTTTGCACAATTTCTAGACAAGCAATTATATTAAAACCAATCTGGAGAATTGGAAATGTTAATTAATTCATTCAAAATGTCAAATTTACTTGAGTTGTATCCAGAGCACGATCAAACAGACCAAGTGAGCACTCCATATATCATTCCTGTACTTGATTCAGGTTTGTCCAAATGTGATTCAGTAACAGAGCACAGCGCCTGACAGGAATCTCTTTCCTGGACCTCCACAGCTTATGAGTGCTGCAGCTCAGCGTCTGACGCAAGCCAGAGTAAAACCTCAGAAAACCTGAGGCATGCACGGAGGGGACGCGCCTCTCGCTTTGCACCTGGAGGCTGAGCAGCATCACAGGATGAGACAAGCAAACAAAAACAAATGATCTGCAGGCAAATTTTATTCAGAAAACTGCAATTAGCTGAATTCATTGTCCAGAATAGCTCTAACACAGTTTGGAAATAAGGTAATTAAAATGTACAGGAAATGGCTGTGATGGAGGAAGTGTAGTTTTATATAATGCCTCATTGCTCAGTCTTCCAGCTCCGTGCCAGTCCAATAACTCATTAGCTGGCTCCATGGTAGTAAAAAATGTAAAAAGCTCAGATTTACTGTACTGCTCTATAAGGAGCTCTGCACACACATGAATAAATTAGCATTATTAAAAATACAGAAGAGTAGGTGTTCTTAATGGAGGGGTGATGACGTGTGCAGCTGTGCATTGCTCTCCTATCAGACGAATACGTTCCTCCTCTTTGAAATGCTCGCAGGCGTGACTGGGAGCCCCCGCGAATGGATCTGTGCCAATCTTCATCTCTCTAATGAGGAAAACGTCAACTCACTCGCAGAGACCGATATCACAAACAAAGCGGCGCGCGCCTTTCTAAAGCCTCTCGTCGAGTCAACCTCAGAACAACACTGTCTCTTGAAAGAAATCTGGAGAAAGCATGTGACGGTGGTCTGCACTAATCCTAACGGTAAATACAATAACTCTGCCAGCAGAAGCTGATTAATGCCAAGCATCCACTGTAATTATCACATTAGCATATTGTAATCTCGCAAATTACCATGAAAATCACCATGACAGCTTTCTTTTCTCTCTCTCCTCCATCGGGGAGATCAGGCGACAATTTAATTGCTGAGAATTCTTTTTTTACAAAAAAAAAGAGAACAAAACCAGAAAACATTGACACTAATCATGAGACTAATCCTCGGGACGGGCGGGGGATTTTATACGTATCATGCTAACAGAGGAAGCGCAGTCACGCATGGGAACTACTTTAGTCGAGAAACATTTTTGCAGCCCTGCATTCATTATTCATTAAAATGATAGAAGGAGCAAGTGGAGGCTTAATGTGAGCATCCTGGAAACGCCAGTAACAAACACCACACAGACAACACACACACGCTCTTATAGTCCAGCGTACCATAGCTGTGTGCGTTGCAGTGATTCACACACGCACACATCTTTTCTTCCCACAGCTAATGCAGTGAGCATGTTCAGTGAGTGCACGCAGGAAGTGATGACATATTTAAAAGGAACCAGGTGGCCCCATAATAGCACACTCAGAGCCAACACACAGACACACACTCAGGCCCACTGGCGGACTGAAAGGACCACAGGAGGAGCTCGATATGGGACTGTGGAGGAGTGCTAAAACACTTCCTCCTCCTTTCATATTTTCACCCCATCCGGTTCCTTTATACTCCTTCATCTGCATCACGGCGCTTCCAAATAATGCCGCCCCTGGCGAGTTCAGGCCTGTGGTTCTACATGAATCACGTTCGCCCCATGTTCATTAACAGGTGTCGTTGGATGATTCCATTTGCGGCCACTCGTCTGTGTATGAGTGCACAAACGTGTGGGTGAGGTGGGAGACGCCCTGCTTGGATGATCTGCTGTATGATTTATTTATTTATTTTAATTCTCTGGAAGGTATCGCCTCTCGTTAGCTTCCAATTATACACTTCCTGTGTGAGTGGGTGAGACGGGCGAGACGGGCGAGCGCTGAGGTGGAAAAGTGAAAAACGCTTATGGATGTACATTTAACCTAAAGGCCTCCTCGGCTTATTTCTTCACTGAAAGGCTACAGTTGAACTCTGAGTCTCTTAAAGTTTTTGTGCAACGATGCAGCTAATGCCTTTGGAGTAGGCTTTGTGCCCTGCTATGAAAAATACAAATATAGTCCGTCTGCACAGCACATCTCAGCTTTCAGTGAGGTTACAGATGAAAATCTGGGCCAATGTAGATAGAAATGTTTAAAATAATAATTTGGCTGATAGCTAATGTCAATATTTTTGGCATGTTTTATTTTACACTCTTTTTAGAGAAACACTTTTTTAAATTACCTTTTCAAGTCATTCAATTTTCAATCATTTTGTTAGCACAAACTCGACGACAAGAGATGAATATCAGCTGACACTAGACGCGAATATTCAGCTAATACATCAGTGCATCGCTGACCGCAGTCATGTTGAAAGCTTTACTCCCAAGTCTGTGATTTGCTCAACTAACAACAGACAGCACTCCCTGCAAGTCTTACCTCGGTTCGAGGCTTTCAAAAATCCCTTGTGACGCTTTAACCATTTCCCTCTTTTCAAATTAGCTACAACTATGAGACAATGAGAGGTTTGTTTGCTCCCTGACTGATGCTAACATGCGACTTCCACACCATTAGAAAGGCATCACATACTCAGATTATTGGCCAAGACTTTTTTTGGCCAAACCAAAAAGTAAAAGCTCATTTTTCTAATATTTTTTCACTTCTTATATTTTGAGCAAAGAGTTGAGAAATAAGTGCATCTATGCTTTAATGAAAGTGAGTTTCTCAGCTGCTCCTCTTTCTCTTCGATTCATCATAAACTAATTTAAAGCTCATTTATTGATCATTTTTTAAGTAGAGGGAAAAATACTTAAAAATATGGTTAATGCGTTCAACTTGCAGCAACTATTAGAAAATGGAATAATATTAAAATTAATAAAAGTAAATAAATTCCAAACTATGAGCCAGGTTACCTTCAGGGTTTTTGCAAGTCTATTATGTTGATTAGGGCCAATCCACCGGATATTTATTCTCTTGCATATAACGGCTAAAATCACAACTGGTCATTAAACAACAGGAAACCTTGCACCACTTTTAATGACATTTCACTTGTTGTTAAACTTTTTGTAAAGGTTTTTACATGATCCTTCAAGAAATTTTGTTCTAACACGATGAGTTTGTTGCTTTTTGGTCCCCCAACGTCTAACTGAATCCGGCACTTTTGCCTTTAGGCACTTTCCAGTAGAGCGGTTCCATCTGAATCACTCAGAAACAGGATTTTTGGAGGATTTTTGACTTCGATTAAGCGGTTTGTGAAAGAACCTGTTTGACTCTACACCAAATGTTGTGATTTTAGCCCTGGACTCGACCTGAGCAAACTTTGACAGAAAAGAGCAGGAGAAGCAAAGAAGAAGCAAAGGATGGAGAGACACTTGTGCCGAGTGTTGCAGCGACTCAGCAGTTTGGCTGCTGCCTTTGCCTTCACGTTAACGGGTAACGCAGCACGCACAGCAGCTCTTCTTTACTCTCGCTCTGCCTCCTGCTCTGTACTGTTCCTCCTGTACCTCCCCCCCCTCTCCTTCTCCTCTCCAGCTAATCTACAGTCTGGCTGAAACTTCTCCATGAATAATTGAGATGAATGACAGCACCATCTCATTACGAATTCACATAACACGCCATAGCCGGAGAGAGAAAGGGAGAGAAAAAAACGTAATAAAAAGATGAAGCACTGAGAGGACTGGGGCTGCTAGTGCTGTGTGTTTGTGTGTGTGTGTGTGTGTGTGTGTGTGTGTGTGTGTGTGTGTGTGTGTGTGTGTGTGTGTGTGTGGGGAGAGGATTGGGGATGAAACCAAAACTCAATCATTTAGATCCAGCTGCCTATTTGATTGGCTGCATCACAGCACTGAAGACATCTTGGATTTTTATTAGAAAGGGTTCCAGCTGCGAATCACGAGTCGACTCTCGGTGACACCAATTAGATCTCCTTTATAAATGCTGTATACATATGTGAGTGTGTGCTCAGTGTGACTGTAATCGGATGAATCACCCAGTTGCTGCTAATAACTCTTAAATACCAACACATCATTTTGCCCTGTTTGCTCGCACACTGTGTCTGCGTGTGCTTGTATGACTCAGCTCATTCTTTAAGTCTTTTTCCCCAATTACCACCCTGCTACTAACTCATTCACGCTGTGTGTGCGTGCCTCACCTCCAGCTCCTGCTCTCTCTGCAGGGCAAACTGTTTGAACGACTTGACGATGATTCCCGCGTTGGAGCAGTCGTACACGAAAATGGACGGGCTCCCCATCCACGTCTGCAGGTCGTAGATGGACAGCGGGATGTACTGGGTGTAGTTCTGAGAAAGAGAAGGCAGGAGGGGATAACGTCAGAGTGAGGAATTGGAGAGAGAGGTGCATCATGTTATTGCTGATAACTCACTTTTATAGATTTGTGTTTAATTATTAAGCAGTCATCTGTTTGATGAAGAGTGCGAGCAGAAGAGCGAGAAAAAGAGAAAACCAGAGTGAGGGAGAGGAAAAATGAGGACGATGGGAACACAGACCGAAGCGAGGAATATAAATGTAATACCCATGGTGCAATAAAGGTGCTCTCCCCTAAACTTATTGGAAAATTTGGTTCGTCACACCTTCCGTGATGCCCGTGTCCACATCAAATCCCCCACTGATGTCCTGTTACAGCAGCCAGCGACACAGCAGCTTCATTTTATAGGATAAGGAATACCGAATAAAATGCGAAAGAAAAGAGGGAGAGGACATTAGGCCCGAGGGTACACTGAGGACGTGGAGCCAAATGCTAGCGCTCGACAGCAGCGGTGCATCATTGTAAGTGGGTGCTTACTTATAGGACAAGATGATGAACAACTCAAGATTTTATATCTGATTCCCCAAAGTCAGCGAGTCTGTCCACTTCAGTGCGATGCTGAGATCACAGCAACCAGGTGAGATTTGATTTAATGTCTGGTTGTCAAGTTATTTTCTGACCACAAGAATGTTCCAAGAAACTGAAAACATCATTTTTTTTTACCTGTATTTTAGCCACAGGAGCCTCAGTCCACTTTAAGCTTCTAGGTGAACACTTCAAGGAGTTACTACTCCGAAGTGCTTCTGTGACACAGGCTGACTGCCAGCAGTACCATACTGCTGATCCAAAACAAGTTTAAGATGCATCCAGTATCTACTTATACCTTTAGAGACAAATTCACAGTTTCCATCTTTGTGCAGAAACTTTTAAATGCACTACAGTAACCTGTGGGATATGTGGACTTATTCATTTACGACAAACGACTGGACTACATCAAAGTACATTTTTCCTGTACCTGTGGTGCGTGACAGACTTTGCACTGGAAAAACAAACAATCGTCACTCATCATCTGGACCAACTGTCAGATGTTGCTCTGTGCGCCTTTGTCTAATTCCTGAAAATAAACAGTTTCTCTAATGAACGATCTCCAGCACCTATTGCCAAAGCACAAGCATGAAATGACATAACAGGATATTTAAAGACTGATAAATGCTGAGGACACTCCACGGGTACACAAGAGGGTGATCTTGAATGGGAGATCACCCAAAATTAAATCATGTATAGCCTTTTGATTTTCACAGACACGTTCCTGAAACTTTCCGTTTGCACCTCATACATCTTATTAGGTCCAAAACTAAACTGCCTACAGTTTAAGATGCAAATGGCCTGTCTGGTCATTTGTGAATAAAGTTTAAGCAATTATTAGGGATTATGGGCTCCGCTGGAGACTCAACAGCATTACTCCAATGAAAGCATGTGAAAGCATGTTTATTTTACTTGGCTTTGCTTTCGTGCACGTGTATGCACAGCCTGTGACATTTCAGCGACAAATAATCAAGTCTTCCTTGGAAACGACAGCAGTAAACAGCTAACACCATCATGGCTTGTGAACGTGAGAGTGTAGGTCTGATTAGAGAAATCTGTGAAGGCCCGATATCATCTGTGCATGTGTGCTACCTTATTAAAAACCCAGATCTCTCCATTGACAGTAGGTCGTGGCACGCCGTGGCCGTTGTAGTGGAAGAGGACTCGTTCTTCCTTGGCATTGCGTCTGAGTGACGTGCACAGTTTCTTCACTTCATCCACCGTGGGGTCCAGACTCTGCTTGTAACGGGCCTGAAAGAGGAGGGAAGAAAAGATGTCACAATGATTGATGCTTTAGTCACATTGGGAACAAGGACACTGCTGCTCTGCGTTTTGTTTCGGGCAGGGAGATGTGCTGCATTTATTTTTTTCTTTCCTTTGCGGTTTAGTAGTCCTCCATCAGTCTAACTTTCTTTGTGTTCCTTTTCTTTGACTCAGCAGCACCCACAGGCCCCTGGTTTTGAACAAATAAACAACCTTACCAAAACCAGATTTTGGTTATATGCTGTTTCCTCCACCTTAGCTTAGCTGGGAAGCAAAAAAATTCTGCTTTTGGTGTATGAAGCACTTATTGGTCTGTTCTGAATATATATATCTGACTGCATCAATTTTTTACAGCATGTCCCAGCACAGGACACTTGTTCAAATTCTTTCCAGACTAAAAGGTCTGGCAGCTGATGTGCAGGTTGGACTTGAGAATAATCTTGCAGAACATTTTCAGTCTAGCTTTAAACTGTATCTATGTGCAGGAATGTGGAGGGATAATGTGCGCCTGTAATGTCCAAAACAAGTTTTATTGATGCATCTTTCTGTGAAGCACTTTGAGTTGCATCGTTATGGGACTGTGGTCTATAAATAACCTTTTGAGATATGTTGACTGATCTTTCAGGAAGGATGAACTCCAGGTTCACTACTCTGCTTTATTCCATCAGTGAGAGTGGCTAAGATTGGAAATTATTTTCTATGTGAAACATAAACCAAGAAAACAAACCAAACAAGAAGCACTCAGAGAGCACAAACCTCTGCCATTTGCTTTTAAGGCAACAGAAGTGTATTTTCTTTTTGTTTTTTTAAACATACTTTAAGTACTTGTGTTTGCAGTGCAGTAAAAACAAGTGCAATGTGCAGGCTTTTCCTATTTGCCCCTTTGAACCCCATTTTAATATACTTGACTTAATTTTAAGTTTTTATTTTTTATTATTTTTTCCTTAATGTGGATGTAGTACATGTGCGGCAGTTATTTATTTACACAGTTATAAACTGTTACTGTTATAAGGAAATTAATCAACTATACTCCTATAACCTATTGTCATTTAAATAGCTACATGTAGCATTATTTTCACTTTTCGCTCCACTTACCTTAAAGGAGAGCAACATATTAGCCAATAAATCATTATGATGACCTTGAAGGGCTTGGTGGATATAAGGCACATTTCTATTGTTCATTAAGATGACCTCACTTTACACCCCTACAAAGTTTTATCAAAGTTTTATTCATTCAAAACTTTTCAAGCTATCGTGGTTACAGACAGAACGACACTCGCATGCAAGCACCAACAAAACCTTAACCTCCTTGTTGGAAGTTAATTTGGATTCCTAATAACAATAATAATAATAACAATAATAATAATAATAATAATAATAATAATAATAATAATGATACAGTAGACTGAAGGTTTACAGAAGGACTGATGAATCCACTCATCCAAAAATACTGGCAGCCAGGAGATGCACCTATATGGTATGGATTTAGTCCATAAGTGCATTGAATCAAGAAAATCAAATTAAATTAAGTTTTATTTATATAGCACCAAATCACACGATCAGTCACGTCAAGGCTTACATACTTCAATAGAAGCATACTTGTGTTCATTTTAATTAGAGATATTTTCATGATCAACAACTAGTAAACAGGATGAGAACCAAACTGTTCAAGGACAATGTGTCTTATGCGGTAGTCAGGTTTAGACTTTAGTAATAATTATCGAAAACGAACTGAACTCCATGTAACTAAGAAGTAAAGACGGCATGTTTCATGTTCAAGCACTCTGAAAGTGAGAGGCACACTGGAGAAATTTAAAAGGAACTCTGCAAAGCTCACAAGGGCACAAACTATTAAGATCAACTTCCTTTTTCAACAAAGTAGATGACCTTGAGTCCACACTTCAAAGTCCACATTCTCCACAGCAACTTCATATTCATTTAAAAGTGCAGGAAGTCTTTCTTTTATTTCATAAATCTGCAGTTTGAGTGTTTCTCTATGTATATTGTGCAGCCTTTTTGCTCTCCTCTCATGTTATAAAAATGAAAAAAGAAACTGGAAAATCACACTGGATAGTATTCATCATTTTAACTGAAAAAAAAAAAAAAATCAGTGAACAGTGGACGAGTGAAGAAAAAAGGATGGATATTATTCTGCAATCAACTGATTTCAGAAAATCATTTGGTCCTCAGCAAGATTTAAATGCAACCTCAGATGACTTATTATGGGATGCCATTATTTAATGAAAACTAAGCCAAAATGCAAAAGCAAGCAACTAAGAACTCCAATGGTTCAGTAGCTTTTAGAGCCACCTTTAACCCTCTCGAGGCAGGCGTTGCCGATTTGCAACAGTTAAAAACTAACAACCTGATTACCCCACATACATATTTCATGAGGGTTTTTTTTTTTTGATAATTTTCCCCAAATATCAGATTTTTCCTGTAACTAAAACTTAATTTGAGCCTGAGAGGGTTAACAGCAATAACTTGAAATAACTGTTTTCTGTAATGACTATCAGCCTCTCACATTCCTGTAGATGAACTTTTACCCACTCTTCTTTACCGCACTGCTTCAGTCCATTGAGGTTTTGCAATATTCATTCATGCTCAGTTCTCTTAACGTCCTGCCACAGCAATTTAATCAAGTTGAAGTCTGGACTCTGATTCTTTTCTTTTTCAGTCATTTTGTTGAAGATTTAATGCTCTGCTTGTGATCTGTGCTGTGGCATGAGCTAATTTCATCCAAGCTTTAGCTGTCAGATGGCCTTACATCTGACTCTAGAACATATTGGTATACAGAGGAATTCATGGTTGACTCAATTTTAGCAAGATGCTCAAGTCCTGTGGTTGCAGAGCCAGTCCAAATCACCACCTCTCCACCACCAAATATGCCTGTTGGTATGAGGGGTTTGTGTCGATACGCTGTTTGGTTTTTGACAAACTGTTCCAGAAGTCCCGTAGTTCGTTCAGATGCAACTTTGCAAACCTAAGCCACGTTACAAATGTTCTTTTTAGAGAGAAGACGCTTTGTCCTGGGAAACCTTCCAATATTAATGGCAGACTGGTGGCTATCAGGTGCCAAAGATGTTGATGGAGAATTAACATCAACAAATGAGTTGCCAGAAAAGCAAAATGAATCCGCGAAAACCGAAGGGACTATTTTAGGTAACAGTGAGCCTGGCAGGGAGAGACTGTAATAACTACACGTGTTAGGAGATTCGCACGTGCTGTTTTGAAAAGGACACACGCTGAACCTGAATGTTTTCTTACATTTAAGAAAGACCATGTTCACATTTGAAAATACCAGACCAAAAATAAGGATCTGAATCAGCTGACAAGTGACTAACCAGCTGGCAGACCAAAGACAAGCATCCAAAACCGTACTGACTCAGACAAAGGCGTTTTTGTTTTGCAAGAAGCCAAACGTCTAAGAGAAGTTTTCACATTTTCGAACAATAATAATTTTAGCTAAACAAAAACAAGTATGCATGAAGTGCAACGCTTATAGAAGTCGTGTGAAAAATGTTCTTAACACACTGAATCACAGAAGCTACAAAAGCAAGTGCAATTTGTGAGCAAACAAGGAGGCTTTTACACTTCTGAGTGTGAACTTTAAACAAGCTGTTGATAGCAGTAAGTGTATGAAATATGACATATATAGTACCGGTTCTGGAAATCTCTCGTTTTTGAATAAGGTGCAGCAGTCACAGTAAGAAAACAAAAGCAGTAGATACAATTCACAAACAAAATAAAAGCAGAACACTGAGTTTGAGATGGTGTTGCTGCTGCTTCACTGCTGTCAACTTGTTTTTTTCTGCCACCTCCTGCTTACTTTAGACCACACTTCACTGGGCCGTGTCATTTTGCAGGAGCAAGCCAGCGTGAAGCTCATGCCTGTGCGGAAAAGGTACTCAAGAAACTTTAAAGGACTAACGGTAGGAGACAGAGGACATGCGCATTGTTGGTGCTCCTTCAGCTCATTAAGTAAAATGTTTGTGTGCATGCATGAAAGGACACAGAGGTGTCAACTAGTTATGCAACAGAAAAGCACCCGTTTAGACCAGTCTGAATCATTATCACACTCACCAAGGTCCTTCTGTTACATAATCAACCAGCCGTTTATCAAACAGCCAAATGGCTTTGAATCACAGAAGAAGTCACATTTCAACTTTAACTTCTTGCGAAACTTACAGCTGACAAAACAAAAACCAAGACACAAAATCAGATCTGCACAGGGTTCATTTTACCAGCTCACTGATTTAAGATCCTCTTCATAGAACACAAATATCAACTTTTAATTACTTGATATTAAAAAATAATACAATTTTTCAAAACAGACCTATACAGTAGTCTTCATTATAAATATTCTTACAGTATTTATTTTCATATTCCACTACTCACTCTGCCAGTTTTCCCTCAATTTGTCCCATATACTCGGGCTACAACTTACCAAAGCACTAAGGGTTTGATCCCAACCTGGATTCATGGCTACATGTCAACCTCTCTCACTATCCATCCTGCAAAGTCGCTATCTAATAAATGTAAAAATAAAAACGCTACATTCATGCACTGATCGCCGCCTTTAAAATTCAGTGAGCAACCATTAAATTTTATTTTGCCTTCAGCATTAATCTGCAGCGCCTGACGCTTAAAAATAAATAGCCAAATCATTTACCCCAATCACAAGATGCAACATGTATCTTAATAAACCAAATGTCATCCACCGAGTTCAAAGAAACTGCAAGAAAAGTAACAGTATAGCTTTGCAGCCAATTTTGTACCCAACCCTGCAGCAGACTGATTATTTTACTTCCCAACACAAACGTCACTAACCATGTGAGATATGGCTTCTCCAACTTTAGGACACACCCAGGATTCCCTTCTAGGTACCACATTATTATTCCAGCTTCTAGTTCTTACCACAACTTTAATTCTTCAACCTGAATATTTCAAACGTGTCAGAATCAAAAATATTTTTTTGATTTTGTTACCATAAACACTCCCCCCTCCATCAATACACACTTTATTAATATTACAGTGCAACTTTAAGTTATTTTGTGCACCTCTCTGCTATAAGGGTGAGAAACCTCAAAATTAGATAAATAGAAAATACTTACGAATTTCAATATAAAAGCTCCACCAGCTGTTTCTAAAACTCCTGCGCTCTTCATGTACCAGGACAACAAGCAGATGTAGAATCACTGATTTATAGGTATCATGTAGGCTTCATTGCTCATTGAACTATACAACTTATTTATGATCCTCTGTGTTTAAATGTTACAGCTGTGTGATTTTTAATTAAACGGCGCTGGATGGTGTAATCCCAGTTGGAAGCTGTGATTTGTACTCTTGATTTGCAGAATAAAATTACCACTTGCTCACTGTTCTGTCACATACAGCGGCCAGACTGAACAGACCTTGATCAAAGATGCCAACATTTCAACTTCCCGTATCTGGGAGAGTTTGCAGTGCGAGAGGAAAGCTGGCAGGCTGATTCAATTTGGGCATAATCAGATAAAAGCGTCTGAATGTTGAGCGCGCAGCACTCGCCCCGACGATATCAAGTGGTATCTGAATGGCTTAATGGCGTTAGTGAGGGAGCTGCAGTGATGGAGGTGCAGCGCCTGGAATCAGAACTCATAGTGGAAACTGGGGGAGGTGTGCAGAAAGGCGAGAGTGTTAGGTGGGACAAGTGTTTACACTTTTCTGTAGCTGTTATTTCACATGATTCCCAATTGTATTTAGATGCTTCAACAAAGCTGCTGATTTACATTCATGACAGCTGAGCATTTAAAATTCAAGTGGCAGAAAGAGATTAAGACAAATTCATATGTATGAGGAAGACACCTAGGAGAGTCCATTTAAATATACCAATTACAGTTTTCCTGGAGAGGGAGACGCGAGTGTGCCTGTGCAAAGAAATGGGCTCACTAACAGCCTTGACCTGAAGGGGGAGCTCCAGCTTCCTGTGAGGACAGACCGTCTCCAGAGTTTGAGACAAACTGCAGCTGTTCGCCTGTTGCTTCTCCACCTTTCACCACCGCTGCAAAACACTTCCACTATTTCCATCAAGGCTACAGGAAACAAACTCTTTGTAAAGACGTGCGCTGTGCCAGCCCTGCTGCCATTCATCATCATGTCACCTCTTTAGAACAGGCAACCTTTTCAAAGCACCGAATGCATTCAGGATGAAGTTAAACACACACCGTTTAGCTGCAAGACTCAGTGAAGGACTCTGTGACAAATATCAGCATACTGTGCAGACAATAAAACAGGCAATGACTGCAGGGTACGGGTAAAACTCAGTCTGTGCAATCAGTCATCATTAACACCGAAACAACACAAAACAGTTTTTAGAAAACAAATAAAATAAAATTACAGAAATTTAATGTCGTTTACCCATTAAAGAAAAGACTTCTCATCTTTTCAAGCCCCAAAATGAAAAACTAAATAAATAAAACAATTAAAGTAAAGGATGCATTAAGCCGGATGAAGGTGACAGCAGCAGCCACTTGTTGTCAGAGGGAGGAAATGAGCAAAGGCAACCTTTGTCCTCTCAACCACTAATCAGCATCTGAGCATCAACAGCAGCCTTTTTTAGAAGTGAAATACGAAAAAGAAATATGGAGACTGAAGAGGAAACTAAAACAAGTGAGGAGTAGAAAGATAAAAGAAACTGTTTGAAGGCATGGTTTCCTCTCAATGCTTTTACCTTCATAAATCACTGCTGCCAAACTTTTTTCTGATGTTCATGTCTTCTGCCTTCACTGATTATTATTATTTTTTTTAATAAAAAGCTCTGATATTTACTATATTTCCATCTATTCTCATTTACTAACAAAGAGCTATCTGCAGTTATCGCTTTTACCAGATGAAATGGTAAATGTTTCTGTAAATATATCAAGTGTACTGTTTGTCAAGCTCATCCACAATCCCAGCAAATCATCTGATGACTTGGCTCATACGTTTCTACGCATCAACCACTGACCAGCGTGTGCAAGCCGCATCTTGTTACATTACAACTGAATGAACATTTGAATAAATCAATTTCATAGTCGTGTCTCCAAGATTTCAAGAATGCAGATTTTTTTTTTTTTAAAGGGGGGGGGGGTTTAACCCATCTTTTAAATATGTCAAATACATATTTCATCAGCATTTCATAACAGTGACTCATTTTCACCTAAAGCTTGTAAGCAATAATTAGGCCAACTTGATATAACGGCATCTCTGCCTCAGCCAAAACAATGGGACTTTGAATGTTTCACGTTTAGTTATTTATAAACCTGGCTCCTTGCAAACGTTAAAAATTAAACCTAATTAGATTTTAAATTGAATTCAAAATCATTCCAAATAATAAAGTCATATCTAACCCCACTGGGTACGACTGAAACTACAGCTGTGTTAATTCATATGTAGCATTAGAGTCTATCGTTCCAGACACACACCAGTCCATTCATTCTCTCCCCCTCTCTCTCTCTCTCTCTCTCTCACACACACCGAGTTTAAAACCGGATGTCTAATGGACCTGCAGGCAACTCTGCAAAATCTCAATTATCACAGCAACTTTACACACAAGGTGAAAATACGACAGAGTTTATTCTTGTGACTGACAATAAAACGCGTTCAGCTTCAGAGCGACTGAAGGCAATTATCTTGTCTCGTGGTCACGAGGAGCGCTGGTAGAAATGAGGAATAGTCGGGACTCTAACGAGACTCATCTGTCAAAAATAACGAACGTCTCAGAATCAGAGTCAAAGAGAAAATATTATGTAATCTACGATATGAAGGGCGTAATGGTAACCATGATTAGCAAAGAAATGGGACGCATTTGTTTAGTTTCATGAATATGGTATATATCACGCCACATAAGGCTACAGTTGGCATTTTTAAACAGTACAGAAACTACATGCCAAATACTCACCAGTGTGTGCTACTTAACCCTTTCACGTCACCGGTTGTTTGAAATCATTTTGAGCAATGGCGTTGCGATTCTTTGAGGAATGCTGAATGGAAATTCGTTTTATTTGACTTACAGTGACTCCTCTCTCTGTAGGGCTGGACAAATAACGAAGTTTTAACTTTAATTACATCTTCCAACTGTTATAAAAACACGACAACCCGGATAAAATAATCACATTTTCAGATTCATTTTCTTCTACAAAGATTTTGGTTGGTGTTGTGAAATAAATCAGCACCCGTCTTTGTTTTACAGTAGCAGGTTTTCTGTGCCCACAAAAGCATAAAGTAGTTAAATACAACCAAGATGCTCAGCAAGACCTAGAAGAGACAAAACTCATAAAAACTCAAGATGATTTTGTGAAATGAGCTTTTATGTTTTCTGCAGCCATCATTGTCTTTGGACCTCAGAGGGTTGCCTCATCCAGAGGCTCCTGTGTCAGACTACCTAGGAGATTGGACTCAAAGCCACCGGGGCCTCATTTTGCCTGCACCTGCAGACATCACACAGTGGAAGCTGTGAGCCAGCATGGACCGATGCAAGATCGGCTTTATGGTCAAAAATACTGCTAATTTGAGTCTTTCTACCTTATATTATATTTAAAGCCCAAGGAAAGGCTTTAAAGAAAAAAGACATTGTGGTGATAAATTGTGTTTTTTTGCCATAATCAAACGGCCTTCTTTCTGCAAAGACAGAGGATACACCGCTTTTACAGTAGAGACTTAAATATTATATTCGTTTAGAAACTGTGCATAAGAAATGATGCACACTAAAGCTGCAATATCTTTCCCTTGTGGGATCAATAAAGTATCTATGGAGCTATCCAAGCAAAAAACTAACACATGAAAAATTACTTCATTTTATTAAAGCGTCTTCACAACTCAGGAGAATGAATTCTCTTGCCCTCAGACATGTCTGGGCTCATCTTTTATCACTAACAGCATGTTATTACACACCTTTATATCACATAAAAATTAATACTGGTATTGCGGATGACAGATGGCACAGCCCTAACACAAACAGACTTGAAAAGGCTGTTACTGTACCGGATGTGGTAGATCACAGTGCAGTGTAACAGTCAACGACGTGACGTCAATGATGACGGTGTGTGACACACAGTCTATTCTTGGTTAAGAGAAAAATTGCATCAGCAGCATCAACGGTACATAACCGGTGCTCACAATGACAACTAGACAGGCAGACAGCTCTCCTATTACAGCACACACCCTGATACAGATGTGTGAATGAATTCAGAAGTTGTCAATCTATTTGCGTCTTCCAATAACAATTGCCTCCAAAGCTTTAACACTGATATTTAGAAGACTTTTAGATTTATTCATTTCATATTTTGGTATATGGTGCTGTGGTGCTACCATATAATTGAGGTTCATATGACTTATAGCTAAAGTGCTACAATGCCAACCCTCAAATACACGAGGACCAAACAAACCAGATTTCGTCTTGGAGCATTAGGTGATTATGTTTTTGTAAGGACACGTTGGGAACCTAGAGGGGTCATAAAGCTTTGCCCATTCTGACAAGGTGTTTTTGAAAGACTTGGAAACCATTAAATGGGGTTTGGAGGCCTTTACCAGGAGTTCTGGTAGAACTGAAGTGAGAGCTGTGACTACTTTCATGGCAAAACAAAACTTTCACTTCTTTCTGTGATTTAAAGGAAGGTAATCTTGAGGCAAAGATTAGAGTTTGCATGTGTGAGAACTCAAGATTTCATCTCCACTTTCAGCAGATAATGTGTTGCAGTTGGATCAAGGTCATGTTACTCTTTTAGAAAATGGTAGGTCTTTCCCTTTGAGTTGAGTAACTTCAAGTGAGACTGTTAATGCATCAGTATCACTGTAGATGTACCAGACGGCCATGGTAAGGAGTGGTTGGTTGGTTGGCTCCATTTTCAAAATATTTCACTGATAGAGGCATTCAACATGAGAGAGATTCCCAAGGTGGTTCAATGTTAGAGGCAGAATGACGAGCTCTTTTGAGATGCATGAATAAACTCAGGTGGTTTATGAGTGTTCAAACTGGATAATTACCTTGAGAAATGTTCCTGAAATGTTTTATTACAGAGACCAAACAAAAGAGATACAATATGTCTGAACTATTACATAACTCAAATGGCACAGGGGCCTCCAGTAGCTGTTTGGTCTCTTCTTTGAGGTTTCAGCCATCGCAATGTGGATGTGAGGCGTCAAATACTGCTGTTATGTAATACACTGTCGGTGACAGACATCCACACAGAGTCTGGTGGTGTCCTTGATTTGACATGATGGCCACATGTAAACTGGATGCTGAGAGATAGCAGTCTTTTGACACTACTGGGTCCTTTAAATCAGCGGTCCCCAACCCCTGGGCCAAGGACCAGTACCGGTCTGTGAGTTGTTTGGTGCGGGGCCGGGAGAGTTGAGGCTCGGGTGTGAAATTTATGGTTTTCAGGGTTTTTAATCGTTAACTCAGTTTCCCTGGGTCTTTTCCCGTGTGTTATGAATAAATCTTTTTTTTTTTGGGACCGGTACTGGTTTTATTTTGTTGTATTTGTCTGCAACACCTTAAAGGCTGGTCCATGAAAATATTGTCTGACATGAACCGGCGTAAAAAAGGTTGGGGCTTTAAATGTTTGAGAGGGAGAGATTAATTCTATAACCTGATAATGAACACCTAGAGAAACCTAGAGAGCATCTCAATCTAAAAGCTGCTGAAGCAGCAACAAATAGTTGTCATGAAAACATGACAATGTTGATGTTTCACAAGCTTAACCATTCAGAGATATGATAATGAAAATATAGAGCTGGAATTGGGGCAGGCAATAAGAATATTCTCCTACAGGGATTAATAAAGTCCACTAATTCAAGTTTAGCTGAGAAAAGTACAGCATAGTTTGACAAATCGCACACAGCTGAGCAGGCCGCTGTGGCGATAGTCATTTCCCCAGTGACAGCAGTCCTGCTGGGGCCAATGTGTCCGGGCTGAGTCAGTTCACAGCAGGTCGGATGGAGCAGAGGGAGAGATGACACGTCATCTTCTCATCCTGCCAGCACACACCTCCTGTCAAGACTAAATTACCTACACGCCTGTTCCTCAAATACATTTCTATGGCCGAAACGTGTGGATGATAGCACTTACAGACTTCTATGAAAAATCATCATATGGATACTTTTAAAAAGTGAATTAATCCACAGAAAGTTCTGTAGAAGGGAACGAACTAACTACTTTATAGACGATGTGTTCCTAATAGAAAATAAGTGAAATTACAGCAACACCCATCACTTGATATCGTTGGATGATGGAAGAGAGCAGCCGGAGTCAGAACACTGCTGCTGCAGCTGACTAAGCGACATGGGTTATATAACTGGCAGAAGGTCCAACTGCACCAAGTGCTGGTGTTGAAGAGGGTGATATAATAACAAAATACATTTCACAGACAAAACAGCTGAAATATAAGTTACATGCAATCAAACCTTGTTTAGTTTTTGCTCGTTTGTCCTCATCTCCTTTTTTCTTCCCCTTCCCCCAACCTGACCTGCAGGTCTCTTCCTGTTCAAAGGAATCTCTTCCTTGCCACAGTCACCAAGTGATATTCAGTAGGCACTGTGTGATTGCTGGGGTTCTCGCTCTAGTATTCTTTGAGGCCACTGGTGGTGTGAATTGGTGTTTATATGAATAAAATGTTATGAACTGAATTCTACATTAAATTCCACTGGGGAACTCTTTGTCATGCTTTGCTTCCTATTTCTCTGTGGGATTTCTTAATAATGTCCTTATTTGTATGCATGACAGAAGCATTAATTAAGCTAGTCAGACACAGCAAACAAAAAAAAAAATATTCAGCTTTCATGTTGGAGTCATTACAGATACTAAAATTGCAAAACTAAAAACAATGGATAAGCAGATGTGCTTAAATTAAGCAAACATGCCTGAATCCTTATTAGACTCCGGGAGCTTTAATAGGCTCCATTAGATTAGAACCATCCATGTTTGTGTGTCTTTGTGCACATGTACATGTGTTGTGCAGATGTGTGACAGTGAAGAAGCAGAGAAACCTCAAAGCGCCAGTCCAATTAAAAGTTGAGTTCTGAGCAGAGCTCAGAGGTCTGTTTTTGGAGCAACATTTGTAATTAAGTAATTTTACCTTAAGGCGAGAAGGCGGCACTCAGAGCTATAACGCAAAAAAGTTCCAAGCAAGTCATGTTGAAAAACAAGTTGAAAAAGAAAAACATAACAGCATGCAGGTTTCCATCCAAATGCAGTGAAATGTTGGGAAAAAATAAATAAATGCATGCTTCCATCCACTGACATCAAACAAGCTGAAGAGCTGAGCTCACAAAAATCATCAGCTGGTGTTAATTTTCCGGTGTGTTGCAGAAAAAGGGATGCAAAAATTACTAGCGGGTGCCATCGACACCCCTCAGCCTGCTAGTAGATGCACCTGTGGGATGAATTTCAAAATCCTTCGCCGCCTCGTTCTCGAGTTATATTCACAAACATATTCGGGGGCCGACAATACTCCATAAGCCTTTTAAAGCTGACGGGTAAAAACTGATATGTCATTTATTATTTAGATTTTGTTTTTGTAACTTACTCATATTAGTTTCCACTCATGATTTTTTCCAAAATGCCGCTTTTATAACTTTCAATTTTTAATGTTCTTTTCTAACTAAACATTATTTGCTGAACAGCTAAATTTTTTACAGATCTCCCTTTTGAAATGGAGGAATATGTTCAGTCACCTGGTCTTACCTGAAAAGTCAAATGAGAGCTTCTGAGTCTGTATGAGATCTCCGTTTAAACTAGTACAAAAGGTTTGTGTTGAACCGCAGCATAGCGACAGGTAAAAGCAGGTCAATCCCATCCAAAAACATCTATAACAATATTGCTGTAGTGTCATTTTTGTGTGATGACCCCTGCTGGTTTGATGGATTTTCTTCTCAAAGAAATGTCTGTGTTTGCCTTGCTCTGGGAGTTTTTCATCTTTCTTCTAATGTCACTTTCTAACTGAAGGCTACACAGGTCCAAAAAAAGTCTATTTACTTCCTAGTCGGCTGCTTTTTAAAGTTTGCTATAAAGCCGGTTTGCTAGGTAATCGGTGTTTCTGTGCAGTTCTGTTAATTGGTTATGGTTCTTATTTTAATGTCAATTAAATCAGCTAGGATTTAATAGTCCAAAGCATATGCTTTTGGTGCCGGTGTTCTGATCCACCCTCTGCAGCAAAGTCCCGAAAAGAGAGAGACACCAGTCAAGTTTCAGAGACCTATGAAGTCAGCTTTATAAGGTCAGAGAGGTAGTGGTGGCTTATGCTGCAGTAAGATGACTTGGGAGTGACGCATCCTTCTCACAAGTGCCATAACCCAGTGGGTCAGGGCAAAAAGTCATCTTGTGCATAAATGAGACACGCCAGCAGTTTTGACAGAATGGGACTAATTGACTCCCTGGGAACAGGAAGGGGCTGTTTAAACTATGCTTAAATTGGGTTTCATTCACTATAGTTTCTCTAAACAAAAGTCAATCAGAAACCCGATGAAAGTGTAATGATCAAAACAAAATGACTTGTAAACTGTGTTAGTGTGTCAAGTCACTCTTACATAGGTCCACATTCATCTAAGGTTTCATTTTGTTACACCGATGTTTTCTGTCCTTCAGGAAAGAAGGTAATCTTGTGATTTAGATGACACATAACTAATACAGTTAGAATATCTGCTGTGTGACGCGTTGCACTATCTGCTTTGAAGTATTGAGGGATACAGTGAAAGCATCAGTAGTCAAAGTAACCTGTGGTCTGACAGATGGATTTGAGCAGCTATTCTTATCCCCGAGCAGCCGCCTGACTATTACAGTGCTCTCCTCTGCTCTAATCAACTGCTGCCCTCATTTCCAGCCACCTGCAGGGAAAGTGGAACCGGTTGGTGATTGAGGAGGGACTGAAGATTGAAGCGGGCAATAGTGCCACAAACCATTAGCCAGGAGACAGAGCTTAGGGAACACCACTGACTTTGACTCTGTGGTGTCGTAACTATGTTACACACACACACACACACACACACACACACACACACACACACACACACAGACGGACACACACAAAGTCAAACTTCAGTTTTATTCGAGCCTTTACATCAGTCCTGATTTCAAAGGCAGCCTGTAACCGATGTCTGTTATATCTTACTCACAGAAATGAATTACCTACAGAGTTTGGGTGCCGAGTCATTAGAAAGTCTACTGAATAGAGAAAATGTCACAAAGCCAAATGCTATAATAATAAGTGTTAGTCATTTGCAATGCTGGGAAATAATTTGTCTTATGATGCTGGCTGCTTGGTCACAGACACCACTAACCAGAAATTACAACAGCGCGTTGAGTCAAGAGTTATTAGTATTGATCAGGAAGCTAAACAAACCCTCAAAGACATATTACTGTCATTTGTGCTGTGGTACATGAAGAATCCAGCTTAATGCCTCTTTAGTGAGCAAGGTAAAAAAACAAAAAAACAAAACAAGTAATCTGCCGACAGCAGACCACTTCCAATTAAAGTCCTATAAATACACACATATCTATCTCTAACCAGGACTTCTTGACTCATAAAGAAAATTCAAATATCTGCTCAAATATATTCCAAGAAAATCATCACAAAACTTTATTCGTTTGTCAAAGCATGTTTAAGTGTTCTGGGAAGTACTGAAAATGAAACAAAGCTGTAAGTAAACAAACAAACAAACAAAACAAAACAAAAACTCGCCCCGTCTCCAGTCTGATAAATTCAGTCTCTAAACTACCAGACTGAAAATAAAATCTCGAGTTAGAAAGGCCAGACCTCTAAAGTCCTCCTTAACTCTCCGTGAGTAGCGTGGCATAGCCACATATCTGACACAATATCCAAGCAGTCCTTGTTGATGCTGCATTATAGGTTATTTAAGGGTATACTCACAATAGGTGACCCCCAACCTGTGCTTTTCTTCTTCTTTTTTTTTTGTTTAAGAGAGACACGAGAGGTCAAATAAAAAAATTTTTTTTTATTATTAGTCATCTTTGATACCTCCTACTTTCTCAAGTTATGAGAACCACACGGTTGAGAAGCAAACAGGATTTAGATGGAAAGACAAGCGTCGCTACACTTTCTAGCTCGGAAATGTCACAGTTTTCTGTTTTGTTGTGGATTTTCTTTTTTAATCCGTCTGTGGACCTACAATGTATTTTCTGAAATGTCACAGTGCCTTCTGAAATTTAGTCACTTGTTTTGCTTTGGTATTTCGTTATTGTGTTTTTAACTTTAAGGTCACTATATTTGTGTCCTAATTTGGTCCCGTTCACAACTACATATACAGTTTACTGGAAAACAAAATGTTTCAACTCAGTTCTTTTCCTGCTTCTTTTTCTCGTTGGCCTAACAAATAACAGAAATGCAGAGTGATCACAGACAACATAAGAAACTATACGTTGTCTGGGTAATGTAATCTACATAAAACTGGACAGTTTGCTTAATTTATTTATCGTGCAACAAACATTTGGTAGGTCTAGCTTTTCAAATATGAGAATCTAACTTTTTCCAGTTCTGATGCAATATTTAAACCCTGGGTTCAGGTATCTGCCTATACAGTAGAACCCCGACTTACCAATACCCCATTTAACAAACACTTCAAGTTACAAAGGCACTTAACGGCAATATTTCTGCCCGTGTTATGGCAAAAATGCCCATGTAACGAAATCCACCATCTCTGATTGGCTGAGCCTAGAATGCCTACAATGCCCACAATGCCTTCTGAATCACGTGACAACCCCTTGGCTTTCGTATTTGTGCTTCGCTGTTCCACTTGAACGAGGTATTGTTGTTGCAGTTAGCAATTAGCCTATCGTTCACTCAAAAGGCGCGATGGGTGCTTCGACTTACGAAAATTTTCGACTTACGAAAGACCCTCGGGAACGAATTAATTTCGTAAGTCGGGGTTCCACTGTACCATTAATCTGATACCAGTGTTAGTATTATTATGTACATTATTATACAGCGACCAACATCAGCTTTGAATTAAGCTTTTCTCTGTACACTGTATAATAAATTAAATACATACAGCAATATACATTTACTGAATTACTATTTACAGAAAAATCACAAGGGGGAGAAAAAATAAATAAATACATATTAGTATAAGTTATTCTCCTAACTTATGTGTGTTGATATCAGCTCAGCACGAGCTGTATGCGCTGCACACTGTTATCACTTATGGTCAAGCTAGTTTCTTCTTTCTCTGCCCTGACGATGAATGCACCATCTCACACAGACATGTACAGGCGAAGTGACATAATACCTGGGACACTTTATGTTAGCGAAAAGGTTAATGAAAGCCTTACAAGAAGCATTACATCAAACATGGGGAGAGAGTGACAGCAAGCAAGAGCAAGAGGCCGACAGGTGAAGCTCCGTCAAGAGTTCCAGTCATAGTCAGTTACATTTTAGACTTCAATGTTTAAAAAAAAAAAATTATATTTTGTTTTTAAATCACATATTAATATGCATTCTATAACGCATCAGTTCTGAATATGATCCCTGCAGTAGAAACTGAGTGGAAAAAGTCTAATATTAGTTATGCAAGTATCACAAAATATAACAAGTGAAAATATGGGTTTTGGGGTTCATTTTAAAATGTGGGACAGTGGGACAGTGGGGCAATGAGGCGGATGACACAAAAACAAAGAAGTACGATCCAATTTCACTTTGTAAATAGATGGTAGTTCAGCACACAGCACCACAAATTCATGTTGTAAAAGTACACACAAACACACAGAGGAGGCTGGAACGCTTCAAGTCTGCTGGAGTAGGGTAGAGTTTCTGATACTGAGCCATGCATAGATACACGCATGTGAACATGTAGCCATGAGACCAAGAGCCTTCCCCTCCTCATTCCTGTATCGACCAAATTAGTGTCTATTAATAACTCAGCAGGAGCACTGAGGAGTTTCACAGGACATATTTATATCTTGATCAATGGATCAATACCCAGGCCACAGCTGGGCCTAACATATTGTCCCCATTTGTGTGTATTATTTCACAGGCTCTTTTTTATGGTAATTATGCTTGTGTGTTTGTGCCTGCATGTGTGGTCCCCCAGTCTCCTCATTAGCGTCCTCACTCAAAATGTCAATGGCTCAGTATGCAGCATGACCCGAGGAAAAAAACCACACCAATAAATTGTTTTCCTGGCGTAATAATCTTCCTGCATTCAAGTTCAGTTACAGTATTATTCTACAGCATTACACAGTAAGCGGTTCCATGTATTCTCTGCCACAATAATGAAAATAAGTTAGACTGTAAGTTCTACTAAGAACTTACTAAATGGACTAAAATAAATAATAAATGTGTTTAATCTTTGTTTTTACTACATCCGTGTTAATAAGAGTGTAGTTAGTTACATCAGGTCAGCAGAGCGAGCTGAAACGCTTCGCTGCCACTGACAAAGACATTTATACAGAAAGGAGCTTTCATGAAATAACAGCTGCACTGTAAAATAATGACTGGTAATAACTTCTCTTATTGTGAAAAATGGAAAGATCAAATTACATTTTATCATAATGAGTTTGAAGATATTCACAGTTTCAAGGTGACTACATGCAGTATAGCACAGTAGTGTCAGTATAATCCAAATTTATTGACATAATTCGCGTCACAGGTGTCATCAACTTACTAAATTTTAATGGAGCTCTGTAATATTTATTGCAGTTATAAGTTTGCATTAGGTTAAATTATTTTGTGAAGCATTTCTGATTTGCTGTTCCACTAATCTAAGCAACACACAAGCAAGCAGAAGGCATTTCATTACAGAGAGCCGCGTATGTTCAGACTAGGTTATTGCAGATATACAAACCTATATTCCATTGTATAAATAAAAAGATGCTGCAGTATAGAATTGCACAATTAATGCTAACATATATAAAAACAGCTAGAATCGAGCAGGTTACCTTCACTTCTATCTGAAGGCCATCAAATGGTGAAAGTTATGGTTGCAAAACCCGTCTGAAAATCCACTTTTATTCCTTGGCTTTTAAATCAGAATGAGTTACTACTAATTTTATGTGTCTTATTTCTTACTCAGATCATTTTACAGATCATCACATAGATGTGCAGCATCTTGGTCAACAGTTGTTGTTTTAAATGTGCTATATAAATAACTTTGACTTTGCAAAAAGAATGCAGGTCGTGTAGAAGCTTTGGGTCTTGACCTGTGTAATCACATTTTCACCACACTTCAGCTTCTTGGTCTTGCTCACAAGTCTCATTTTGTAAATATTAGTCACACCATGTTTCAAAATCTGGGATTATCTGTGGTGTGAAGCTGCATATTCACTGGGTAACAAGTTGTCAACTCATTAGCCAGTGAACATGCAGTTTAACAGTCAGACCCGCCCCTTCTCCTCACATCCAGAGTAACCACTGTTTGTGTTTTTCAGCCACAGAGGAGATTGCACAGGTGTTGGTTTTTTTAAATTATTATTATTTATTTATATATTTTTCAGCAGGACAATATGCAGAGACAGTCAAAGTAGAGACAAAGCAAGCCGTCTCTGCAGCCTGTGGATATATGACTCACCTGCTCAACCAGGTGATCTATACAAACTCCCCCTAACATCGACTGTAAGTATGCATCACTTTATAATTATATTTTCCACTTCACTCAAGAACCTTTAATATATTTCTACTTTCTAGATATGGATGGCACTAAATTATCCTTCCCCTCTTCAGTTTCATTCCTTTCTCAAAACTGCCAATCAGAACATACTTGCTTTCTTTTAAACACCTCATCCTTCTGCACGTGCTCAGTGAGTCAGACATCAGGCAGGTTCAGCAAAACCCCAAGCAAGGCCACAGTAACAACTTACTCCACTGAGTAATGTAAATAACACTTCTAATTGTGGTGCCCTTGCATATGCTTGATGAGTAATGCGTGAGCCCGTGTGTGTACATGTGAAAGAGCGAGTAAGCATGTGCACTTCAGGTGATCCGTCGTTGCTGTGATTAATGACGGTGTGTGTGTGTGTGTGTGTGTGTGTGTTTATGTTCCAGCTCTCGGGGTATGGAGCATCCAGGAAAATGACCTCCTCCCCTGTGTGTGCATCAAGACCAAGAACACCTCCACACATTTCTGTTTCCTCAAGAAGGCAAAGGCCAGCAGAGTGTAATTTCTGCCCTCCAGCTTTTTTCACAGAAAATTTAGGAAAGCATTTGCCACTAAAAATAACTCCAACTTAATCAAATCTAATAACCTTTTTGGCATTTCAGCAATGAGTGTGAGTGCATCTCTCTTCTTTGAAAGGAGTAATGGTTGCACAAGAGGCTCCATTCATATTGCATCAAATGTAATGACAATGAGCAAGAAAGTCCAGATAGCTTTATTGGATTAATGTTATGTCAGGGAAAGACAAGGTAGCCTAAAAGCATTAAGAGGAAATTCCTGACATCGCTCCTGGACAAGTTGTTTGGTTTCCCATATTTACAGGCCTGTTAAGTTTCACTTCGAAGAAATGTGGCTGTAAAAATCGTATTTTACATCATCCAGCTACTGGAAGGCTGAATTACCAGTGGATAAGAGGATCAATCGCTTACACTAAAGGCAGTGGACAAGCATTAAAGACTTGAACTAATGCACGAGTAAAGTACATTTCTTTGTACCATCACCACATTTCTGAATTCCTTCCATGATTCACCACAACAACAGGAAAACCATCTCCTTCACCCCAAAGACAAATCCAACTTCTGGTCTGTGACTGGTCCTGAGTCGTTTCATGTAAACTGAACGCATCAGCCAGCAAATGAGGAAAAAAAGCTGAGAATTAACATGTTAATGCAAAGTGAAAAATGTCAGTGGGTGGTTTTAAAGAGCTTTGATAATGCAATTACTCCACAAATTTGCCACTAACGGCTTTAATTCTGCTACATTTAAGCTACTATAATGGCTTATATTGTACGAGCATTAAAAGAAAAAAATCTGGGGGCAAAAAACCGATTCGCTTTAAAGGAATAGCTATAATAAGACGACCTGCTCGAGGGGGCAAAGGAAATATGCATGACTCTTTTGCTTAAAGTTCAACTTTAGTGGACAAAATGTCTTTAGGAGAATGAACACATGCACGCACACCATGTATAATCCTGGCAAGATGTCTGCCGAATAATCTTCTTAGAGAATAAAATATTAAAATATGTTATGCAAGTCTCATTTCAACTGATCTCAATTGTGCTCGTTTGTCTACAATCTGAGGCTGATTCTCATTTTTCTGCAACAAAGACAACTGTGTCCATTTATGCACGAGTAGTACGAATGAGACAATCCCTACCAGACAGAAAAAAATGTTCAAAAATGGAAAGGAAAAAAAATGATAGGATGAGGGTGGCATGGAAAAGAAAGTTGAGAGAAATAAGCACAACCTGCAGGGTAAAGAGGGAAATTAAGCAGTGGAGGGAGTGACTGGAAGTGAATAATCATCGTTTTCTGGTTCCAACATCCTGAAGGAGAAAGCTGATAGCCTGCGAGGAAGAGGTGATGCATTTAACCAGTAGGAGAGGGAAGTAGGAGTGAGATGAGAAGAGACGAGGCAGGACCTTATTAGATAACAAAAAGCTCACCACACAGCAATGTCCGGTTATTGCTTTACAAGTGAAGTATCAATAAGTCACTCATTAATTCCATCAAAGATAATAACAGCTGCAGAATAGAGACTGTTGGGAAAATAACAAGTGCCCCGTAAAATTTTGTGCTCAGCATTGTGTTCAAGTTACAGCATTACCACAACTTGAAAATTGTAATAATACCACAATAACAACATAAAAGTGAACTTAATGACAATAACCAAAGATGGTCAAAGAAAATATCTGAAAGTGATCCACTCTCACGCAGTCGAGTATCAAAGTCAATAAAATTACATCCACAGGAAGACATCTTTACTTGAATCATCTTAATAGATATCAAAGGACCGACAAAAACCAACAAAGTTTTACAGGTCAGGGCTGACAGTTAGGATTCTAATATCATGTCCAAGTTTATTTTTCTGGATTATTTTTGCGATGCCAGAAATTCCCGGAATGTCCAATAGAAACATCTATTGATAAACATCTTGCTAGAGGGTGTATGCTAATTAACTTAAGGTATTTATGGGTAATCCATTAAATAGATGGATCTAGCTAGCCACCATAACATCAGCAGGACCAGCGTTATGCAGTCTCTGCATTTAGACCGGGATGTGACGCGCCAGGATGAGATCCGACTGAGAACCAGAGACACTGCTCACACTTGCAAATCACAAGGCAGACATACCTCAGAGTGTGCCCTGCTTTATGGTCCATTTTACTCTGAATGGAACAATAATTTCCAAACTAAATATCCTGTTGTGTCAAAGTAGACTTAAAACTAATGATTGTGACCATAGACTAATAAAGAAAATGCTCACTGGGGTAATAACACTCAAATAATATCCAATAACGTTAATGAGAGTAGAACCTGTGTTAGTTTTATTTTCATTTTTTAATATTCTCATAGACAAGTCCGTGAGACCGTTAGTGGTGGATTCATCCGGCTGAGGCGACTTGAGCGGACAAATATGTGAGATTCACTAGCTGTCAATAAGGCTAAAGTTGAATAATGTTATTCATATACACAGGAGAATGAAAAATGGTGTTAATTAACTAAGCTTAGCTGTCAGGTACATAAGATCTTATGTTGCCACTTAGTAGGTCTAATTTTTTAATCCACAGACTGTATATGGACACAAAAATAAAATGATATGAAAGCACCACCATAATATCATAATAATGCTTCGACTAGGCTCCAAACATTAATTTCATTGCTTTTTATAGCCTATTTTGGCATGAGCATCTACAGGGATTCTCTCAGTCTTGGGAGCCAGCCTCAGGTGGCAACCTGTCTTCATTTAAACCTAAAACTAAAAATGTGTTTCCTAAAGAAACCCAGAAACACATGAAACTATGAGTAAGGGGTTACATGTATTATACAGTGTAACAATCAGATATAGAAAGGGATCAGTTATCTTCATGCACATTTGCCTGTATGCATCAGCCTAATGTGCTGTGACAGCCTCCTGTTTTGTATTCTTGCTCATCACAAAAGGTCTGAACTAGAGAGACAGTTAATATTCACATCAATGTAAACTAACACTGGCAGAAAAAATATTGCTTGGTTTACTGTAATCCATCCCAATAAGTAGATCTGCTGCTCCCGAATGCCAGGGAAAACTCTAGTGTGACCCCCGCTACATTAACTCTAAATCGGAAGTATTGGTGTCCAGAATACAAAATTACAAGTAATGTGGTTTTCTCTACACAGAATAATAATCATTGCTAAAAATATTTTATTGTGTTTAACCAAAGGAAGAGACTTTTCTCCCTTTCCCCTTTGCAGAAAGGTCTGAGCAGAGAATGAGCGAATTATCACAGAGCAAGTCCCATGAACCGAGCTCTATTATCTCTACAGAAAGCTACATGTGTACCTGACCCTGACCTCTCACCTCCCTGTGAAAGGAAGGAAAAGTTCAAATAGAATTTTTCTCTGTGGATCAATACAGTTTCACATGACAGCAAGGATCCTTGTGGTGACAGAAGACGGCTGTCTGATTCCTTTCTAACATTTTCCACTGTAACAAGGCTGCTGGCTCTGATCTTTGCTCTCATCACTCAGGAATCTGAATGGAAGCTTAAATGTTTGAGTTTACTCAGAGCAAGAACAAGCTAATCAACAGTAAGGACTGAAGGCGAGAGCGTTGGTCCTCTGACAATAATCCTATGACCTAGCAACATCCCGTAAGAGAACAACACTAAGGAATGAGACGAGATAAAAGGAGAGAAGGAAAGGGGATTACTTTGAGGCTTACTGAGTAGGTGAGAGAGAAGTTGAAGATTTTCCTGAAGCCTGAGTTTTCCACGGAAGATAGAGGATTACTTTTGATATTTTGAATGAAGCGACAAGGTCGTACCACCAGTGACAGAAAATACAGAGAGAAAAACGACACCTGGTGTCAAACCTGAGCCTAATTAGGATATTTGCCCTGTCGCGAAATGCTCCAGATCAATCTCCCAACATGTGGCCGGTGTGGTCCTAATGGTGGGACTGCTTAATATAGAGATAAGCTTCTTGTGTTGACAGCTACAGGCGCTATCTGTCTCCATTAAGCTGGCTTGGCTGGTAGATTGGCTGTGATGAATGAGTTCCTCTGTACTCTTTTCCTGCCCCCCCTCCCCCCCCCCCGCATACCTGCAACGTTTTTCCTATTGTCTCTCCCTTTTGTGCACCCACTCGCATAAATCTGTGCCACTTCAAATGTGTTTGGTTTTGATAAATTCATTTAACCTGGCCAAATACTGGGCATATTCTACCTTTCTTTACTTAAAAAAAATTCTGCCAGACACATTTTATATGTTTAAATCCCACACGGTTCAAAGGCCAATCTCCCTTCATCTGATTTTTCATCTGAAGTCTTGTCCAATTTCCTGAGTGCAACTAACACCCTGAAACCAAAAACGTAGGCACACTGGAAGAGAGCTATACCACATGGTAGCATGACAGCGCAGGACAACACTGAAGCAGAAATGAAACCACAACATGCCGCTGACAGACAGGAGTCAACGAAGCACCCTGCAGAGCACATTTGATGAACAAGGCCTGGACTGACTGAATTTATTTGAGTCAGTTTCTAATCTGCACGTTCGGTCCCTGGAGCACGGTAAGCTAAAGATGGTCAGTTCGAATCGCTTTGGTCATTACTGCTGTAGGAAGCAGTTTGATTACATAATTAACAACTGAAAGTGAAAAATTGCTTAATGTTAATGGAAATGTCTCTGATAATTAGAGCAATAACAGGAAAGTCTGATATAAATTAAAGTGTTATTTCTATTGGAAAACCTGCTCTCTTCTAAACAGAGCTGTGTTTTACTTTGGTCAGATTTGCTTTTCTTTTTTTTTTTTCCTGCCTGCGCCCGTAATTCTGTTTAGTGATGCTGCTGCCACTGGCCAGCTATCTGCGTAGGTCCGGTCAGGGTCAGGAGACACTATGAAATATCCGAAGTGGTGCACAAACACACACACCATTCTGTCACCACACTTATTTGTTCATTACACAGCGGAGCAACTCGTGTCCTGGAAACATTTCAGCTCCTCCTCGTCTGATTTACCAACTCATACCAAGTGCATGACATGCATTTATAGTATAGCTCCTGGATGAATATCATTCACATCACAGTTGATGGATTGCAGTCACTGTATGTGTGGATGTGCGCTTTTGATATCAAATATATACATACATTTCCCATCAATTGTGTTACTTAAGCCCATTTCTCAGAAAAAGGGCTATTAAAATTAATAAAACTGATCTGAACTATATTTAGAAATTAATTATTTAAACTGGATTTACAAAAAGAAAAATACACAGCATGCAGTGAGGTTCTGTTTTGATGCCTACTGTAAATTCTGTATAGACAATCATACTGTACAATACAATAATTATAGTTTTACAACTGTTTATTAATACTCCCAATTGTTTATCTACAATCTGTATAGTTTTCATATTTTTAACCATATGTATAACCTATTCATAGCCTGTACATACTTATAGTATATTCATAACATACCTTCATACCTTGTACATTGTAACATACCTATAATAGATCCATATTCTGTAATATATCTATATTATTGCTAAAGCACTTTCTGGATGGATGCTAACTGCATTTCGTTGCCTTGTACTTGTGACATGTGCAATGACAATAAAGTTGAATTCTATTCTATTCTATTCAGTTCTACATTTTGACTGTCAGCATCTTATTCTTTTTGTTGCAGTTTCTAATCCATCTATTAAAATACCGCACACTCATACAATGATGATTCTTTGGAGTTGTTATTTGCAAACATCTGCACAGACAGTATGTGAACATTAAGCTAGCCGAGAACCCAGATTGATGTTAAAGCTGAGCGAATGCTGAGCCTGAACTTCAACAGCTAACAAAGTGATGAGCAGTTAGGCTGCAGCCTCAGTTTCTACCTGCTCATGCTTCAGCAGTAGAATCACCGTGGCGATTGCTTTCAAGGGTCTTTGTGCCGTTTTTCATCTTTGCTTCGTGTTCATAACTAAATACTAAAGGAAAGATCACATGTGTCCTCATTGGGATAGCGAGTTTCACATCATTTTACGGTGAAACGTAAAAGTGATGTAACGAGTTGTGTAACAAATATTAAGTAGCATACCGCATAGATACACAAATGTTATGTTTTGCAATAACCCCAACACTGATCACAACAAAGAGGGGAAATACCTTCAACACGCAAACACATCTGACCACAGAGAATGCAATTTGCATGAATGTAATATCTTTGATATGCTGTTTAATGATGGTGGTGATTCACAAAGCGGAGCTAATGACACCCAGTGAGCATCAACGAGGAATTGAATTGATAAGTGGTATCGACAATGAAATCTTGAAGTGTCTCGGAGTGTCACTGCTGCCAGTCATACTATGCAAATATACTTGGCTGCCTGCAAGTAAATGTTTGGTGGAATTAGGGCGATAATTTACAAAAATGAAAATCATGCTGGGTTTAATAACAACTGAGTGTTTACTGAGGACATAAATCAAGTGAGCACTGCCGTCATTTTTCATAGACTTCAATACGATCCATCTTTTTACCACCAGAGGAGTCGCCCTCTGCTGACAGCCGTAAAGAATGCAGTTTTAAAGGCACTAGGAACAACAATCTTTTATATAGTTTATGATAATACAAAAATGGGGATGAGCATCTTCAGAATGTCTTTGATGCAGTGCTTTCAGTGTGATGTTAATCTGATAAATGTCTGAGTGTTGAATTATTTAGAGCTTCAGAAAGTTCAGACAGATTTTTGATCTTTCTCTTATTTTCTTTGGGAGAGATTTCTTTGAGGTTTCTGCACGTGGTTCTGCAGGGAAACACCTTCATGATCACACACATCAAGATCCCTGCTATTACAGGGAAGGTGTGCATGCATTTAAAATTAAACCCAATCTCACTCATCACTATCTATGTGATAGTGATAAAGCATTACGGCCCTGTAATTGGGTTTCATGGTCCATCTCATGCTAATTTGTGCAAAATAAAGAAACAGGGGACACCCTTTTTATCTTCTTCTTCTCTTACACACATACTTTCACCCTCTGAGGCACTTAAGGTTTATAATTTTTTCCTTTACAAGTACTTTTAATTAAATTTCAAATTTCAAGAAAGGGAGAAATTTGACACTGAAGAAGAAAACGTTGGGGAGGTGATATAATGAGACAAAGGCTGAAGTGGGAATAGGTAAGGAAAGAAATGACAGGAGCAGGGAGCTAAGAACTTTAGTGTTGATAGAGCCTAAAATAGCCTAAAATGGAAGGAGGGAAAGTGGTGTAGTGGAGGGCAGAAGAGATGTATAATGATCAACTGTCCACAGTCTGTGGCAGACTACAAGCCCCTTTAATCCAGAAAAGGCTCTTCCTCCTTTTTAATGATGCCAAGGGACAGGGAAGAATAAAGAAACCCTGTCCAACTCCGCATGGCTGAGCTTTATGGTTTATGGAGGATTTTCCTGTCTCTCATGTTAGGACAAGCTGTAATACAGTTCTCACATTTTGCTATTCCTTTACGTGTCAGTCAGTGTAAAAGTACAAGCGTAATAATTCTATACACATTCAACATAACGAGCACAAAAAGCATAACTTCAGAGACTCCAGAGGCGGAGGCTTAGATTAGCTACTGCAGGCTGTCTGGAGAATCAAGGCCATGCAAGACATTATTATAAGCTTTTCACTGTTGTGTTTTATTCAGGAAAAAAAAGATCTGTGAGTCAGAGCCTATTCAACATATCAAGATTTCATCCCCAGAGGTTTTTCTTTTTTATCCTCTACAGCAAAAAAAAAAAAAAAAAGTGCTACATATTCTACTTTTTGCAATTCAAAGTTCTGACTCTGACTTTTAAATGTGCTCAAATCCAGAATACAAGAAAACCAATAACGTGGGGTTGACCCGTTGGTCACAATTCAAATAATCTTCTTTTTTGGGGGGGAAAAAATAAAATAAAAAAGATAGACAAAAAATAAATGAAATAATAATAATAATAATAATAATAATAATAAAGCTAGAAAATGTATTTCCTTGGATAAAAAAACAAAACAAAACTAGTTACAGAGTCAGTATACCTACTGGGATCTTTTTGTAAGTACGTAAAATGAATTTATTACTTATTTCATGCGTACTCAACAGAAAAGCTTGGTTTGAGTGTGGATGTAGTGCTTGTAATGTACCGAGTGCGGTGTAGGGAAGCAATCTCCCCATCTATACCACGGATGATCTGATATCGTTGTGTTGGTGTTGTTCCCAGATCATCATGAAAATGTTGTTCCAGGTTCAACATTGCAAGTGACCAATCACACTGTCGTGACGTTATTCTTTTGCGTGCCAAGCCATTCGTGCATTTATGAAATTCCAATGTTGCAAGGACAATATCAGTTCTGCTTACCGTTTATTAAAGGGTTAGGGTCAGGGTCCGTTGATCGGCGGACAGAGGCAGTTTCTCGCAGCTTAAGTACAGTTTTTTGTTTTACGGCGGTTTTTCCCGAAGTCGCAAAAGTATGACGTCACAACATTCTGATTGGTCACTTGAAATGTTGATCCTGGAACAACATTTAGTATGATGATCTGGGAACACCACCAACACGACGATATCAGATCGTGCCTATACCACAGGGAGTATTTTCAGTAGTGCAAACGTGAACAAAGCAGCCCATTTCCTGCAGTGAGAAAGGACACGTGTGGAAAATATCCCAGTTTAGGTCTTAAAGTGTGCAATAATCTGCCACAGTCTGTCACACAGCCCAAATTATTCATGAACAAACATATTAAGTTAATATCTGCAGCATGTTAAAAATATTCTAACCTAGTTATGTTAAACTGAAATCATAAGCTAACATTTTAACAATTACATGAGAAAGGAGGCTTCACGTTCCAGCTTGGACTGCTGCTGCTGAGGTGGGTCCACTGTAAAACTACACTGTAATACATAGCTGACATTTCTGATACAGTTACAGATAAGCTGGCAGATCATCATAACACAGACTCACCAGCTTATCATTTTAAGATATGTCTTATTATTATCTGCAGCAAAGTTTACACTCGACAACCCATGATCGGAAAGTCTGGGGTTCAAATCCACTGAACGGTTACCCTGAGGGACCCCTGAACAAGGTACCGTCTGAACACGCTGCTCCCTGGGCGCTGGATTGGTGGCTGCACATTATTACCTTACTAAGAAATGTACAAAGTGATTTTTTTTTTTTTGCAGATTTGCTTTTTGTTATTTAATTAATTTTAAATTAATATTTTAAAAAAGAACAACTGTTATCAACAATCTTCACCCTCATAAATACTTAAGACTAACAGCACTACACTAGCAGGCATGTCACTTACTTGAACATTTCCCTGTCGAGTGTTTGAATATCAACATGGAAAAGGAAATAAAATCTACCCTACCCCTCTGCATCGGGTCACTCTAACAAGCAGCTGTCGTCTGCCACGAAACAGGTTTTTTGTTTTTTTTTAAATAACAGGGGTTAACTGCAGTCTCATTTAACATGGACAGTGAAGCAGAAAGGATGTTATAAAATGAGCCCATTAAAAGGGCCATCGCTACTCAGGTCGTTGATATAGATATCCCACACTGCCTTGAGACAGAGGGAAACCACAGGAGGAAAGTGAACCATTAGAGGGTAAAAGAAGGGACAGGAAAACCATTAGCTTAAGACTTGAGGGGTAGAAGGGGACACCAATTATTTATACAGACAGCTGTCCCACTAATTAGAGCAGAATAAGAGGTGCAGGTCCAGCTATTCAGAAACAATCAGGGTCACAGAGAAGGATAGTGGGGTTGACTGATAGTGGCACAGGATTTAAAGTGAAGGATTCTGGGTAGCAGCTGACGGAGTACTCTCAGTACAGCTATGTCTTAATGTGACATAACGCCTTTCTATTCTGCACTAATGACCGAAGGGGCATGAAGACAGATATCACAATCTGCTGAGTGCATAATCAGAAGAACTCGCATTTTAATTGAAGCCACTTTAGGAGAAATAATTATTAAACTGAGTAGTATGGTAATTTTCAGACCTATCAAAAGAGAAAAGAAACTTCACGCACGCTAACTGTATTGAACGCCCAATTGTTTACAATGATAAAAACACCACATATACATCACGCTCACTGAAAAACAGCTCATTACCTACAATCCATTAGTCTGGCCTAAAGCTGCTTCTCAACTTTTACTCAGCTGTTGTTAAAAAACTCAAAATTACTAGTGACTTTTTATTGCTGTATATAAACAGCACTCTCAATGGAAACTTCTCATAATTAATCATGTGTGTCACAAAACTTTTGTATGCCGGTGCAATTTCATTAAGGACATTAGTCTCAACACATGCTCTACTGGCAATGGTAGCAAACTGTAATGCTGCGGCAAAAGGCAGCTTTTTGTACAAAATATTCTGGCTTTAGGGGCTACTATCCTTGAAAGGGAAGCAAAAGTATATTGAAAGGCTAAGATAACCTTTAAGGTGACATTCATCTCCAGTGGTGCATACACGAGACTGAGCCAGAATCTGTTAGACAGCCAGAAATCTTCAACCATTAAACTATTACTTCACCAAGAGACGTGCATCTTGCAGAGAGCCTGGCGAGCTGCAAACCTTCAAGTATTTAATTTGAAGCTTAAAAAACTCATCGCACTACACAGGGACATTTGATCTTCCAACCAAAATGGTTAAGCTCTGAATCTACAGCTGTTTTCACACAGTCAGTGAACGTTTCTAGGCATTAACCAGCAGAGCTGTATGTAAAAGCACAAATGTCCAAACCAGCTCGATCATGCATTCAATGGAATTTATGTGGAGAGGTCCCCAGTACAAAGCTGCGAGCCAAGAGGCAGCCCGTCATCCACGCCAGAGGAAGAAATGAGAATGCTTCTGAAGCAGATGTGCACTAGATGTAAATTTCACATTTTTAAATCTTCCTGTGTCCGGGCCTTAAAGCCTCCTCATAAATGAATGAGGGAAAGCAGCTGGAAGCATCAAGTTGTATTTTCAGTCATTTGTGACAGCTACATGTGAGCAGGCCTTGGAGGTGGTGGGAATTCCAGTTTGGATTTTGGATGTCAAGACACAAAAATATGTATGTACCTACTTATTCATTTTAAAGGGACTGCAGAGATCGGACAAAAAAGACTCATGGACCCTAAAACGGGTCAACACAGAAAGGTTTTTAATTTGCTCCTGATCTACGAGTTGGTCTTAGAGAACAGTAAATGTGGCTTGTACTGTAAAAACAGTAATATTAGAAAGTCTGACACCTATAAAAACTCATGGATTTAACATATATGTGATTAGTGAAGAGCCCACATTTGAGGACTGACTGCAATGTGATTTGATATCTGAAAAATGTGTCTATGTTCCAAGTGTAGTATCTGCACTTTAAAATAACTAAACATGAGGCTCTCTCTTCACGACATGACTGAAGATCTTCAGCAACATCGCACGTGCATTCATCTCTATGTGGAACAACTGACTCTGTGCAAAATGCAGACTAAGGTAATTGTCATGTAAATAGACAATTCTTTGCCAGGGCAGTGAATGCAAAGATCATGCCACAGATACTTGACAGATGATGGTTACTGACAGAGACAGACCTGACTGCCAAACATTCTCGAATACTGGCCAAATATCCCCTACCCAGCTCCATCATTAGAACTAAGATGGACCCACTGGTGCAGCATTATAGCCAGTCTTTACCACAATAGCCAGGAGAGTATTGTGGTAAAGAGAGAGCAAAGGCAAACCTGTGGATTTACTGGTCAGTCTAAATTCACACCCTTACCTATGGCCATGAAGTGCACTTAACCAAAAGAATAATTTTGCAGGCTGCAAAAGTGAGCTTCATTTAAAGGTTGTCTGGGCTGAACCTTCGAGATATGATGAGGAGCATCAGAGGGGTGCTTTAGGGCACTAGGACCTTATTCAACTACGACGAGGCCTAAGGTCAGACCCAGGGAGAGGTGGAGAGATTACGTCTCTCTGCTGGCTTTTGAAGGCCTCACTGCCCCTCCCTAGACGAGCTGGAGGAGGTGGAGGCTGGGGAGAGAGAGGTCTGGGCATTATGACCTGGACCCAGTCAAGTATCAGAAAAAGAACAGATGGATGGATTTTAACATTTCACAGTGAAATATGATTATCTTAACATAGTTATTAATCACAATGATCAAACGGGTAAAATCTGTTTACTGATGCTTTTTAACCATGTTGACCATCTTTTAATCCAGGAAGGAATGCTGCAAGTTAAATGTTTGACCAAATGCACTCCATGTGAAACGCTTTTCCTCTAGAGACAATTTTGAGAGCCACTTGAAGAACAAAAGGGCTTTTGAATTTAATATTGCAGCTACGGCTGGCTGAGTAGGGCTATGTTAATAATAAAGAACAGAAACATAGACACAGGCTCTGGATCATCAGTGAGAAGGAAAAGAAGAGTGTGAGGCAGTGAAGTGACTCAAATGACTTGCAAAGTCACAAAAATGTCTTCAGGGACGACTGGTTTTTGCCATTGCTGTGCTTCGCTAAAGTAGGAATTCAAGAAGTACTACGCTGATTGGATCTGCCCACAATTTGTACCATTGTCCTTGAGCACACCCATGAACCGGTGCCTGCACTCTGTTCAGCTGGCAGGCTGTAGGACTGGCATGCACATGCCATCACAGCAGCACATTTTACATACTGCTTAAAAATATGAATGAAGGGAGCTGTATCTTTAATCTCTGTCCCCTGAGTCACATCCTGGACTCCTGTGTTGTCCCCTCCTGCTCTGCATCCTCTCTAAATGGATAATGTCAGCACAAACACATGCGCACACACACACTAGGTCATACACATTTACGCAGTCAGGATGTAATAATAATAGTCACACACTCATCATTAGTATCTGCATACACTCAAGCTCAATGAGTGCAAACACGAAGAGGTGACTCACTGTGGAGACAGCAGCATCCATTCATGACTGCTGCATGGGACACCAGTGCAGCTATCCTGTCTGTGATAGCAGGTTTTCGCAGGTAGGATGCAGGCTATCACATGAAATGACTTTCGAAAAAATCTACAGCTACATACTTTCACTTGGCCAGATTATTTTAAATGACTACACACACACACACACGTACATATGTATATACATATACACATATATAATGTATCATATATCATTTTGTGAACATATATATTTGTATTATGCATCTGCTTGTTTTCATGCTATCAACACCTTTATACACAGATCGACCACAGAAAACATGTTTGAGTAAAGGATTAATAATGATCCTAATAATTCTTATAATAGTAACATGCCCAAACAGAGAATTATACTTTTGTAAATGGCACTATAACTTAAGAATTATACCATTTATAAAAGATACTCCACTATGAACGGGAGGTGTGATGAAAAGGTTCTGAGAAGAGGTTCATAAAAATCTGAAACCTGTCTTGGTTTAAAACTTAGACCTGTCAGTAGAAGTCCCACTTTGCCTCCACGATGGGGACTCGATCTCCTCCAGTGTGTCAAAACAGAAACCCTTCTATTTGAATTTTTCTTCATTTTTGGGAAGTTGACAGTATTGCAGTGAGTGAAATCACACCAGTGGTCCAGGTGTTGAAGGCTGTGTTGGCGTGGCCAAAAAAGAAAAACCTTCTATGTTTTCAACGGGCTCTGAGACAGCACAGCGTGGCACACACAACAGTCACAGGTTAAAGCAGAAGTCCATTTTGACAGTGTGAACGTGGGGGTTGAATTCACAGTCCACAACCCCAGAAACTATTCTTCTGGATCCATCTTCTCTGAACTTTTTGACCACAAGTGGCATTTCAATCTTCCAAGAATTTATTAAAGTAGCTTTTTTCCCCTTAATTCATCATCCATCTGCAGAAAATTTATTTCTCCAGTTTCTATGTGATATAGAATTACAAATATATACTCCACTCTGTTAGCTGTCTCGTCTCTCAAGACCAAACGGGCAACAACAGGCGCTGGGTACAGGTGGATGTGGTGATGCAATTGGGACACACGCACATATCAATACATCAATGGTTACTGACACTTTAGCGTCAAATCGGACCATCAATATAGCAAAATATACAACCTTCAGATGTCTCATCTGTGGAGATCTGTGCATTAAACATCTCTGCTCTCACTTTGCCGCCTTCCTTTTAATGTAGATAAGATAGAGCAGCTTTGCTTCTGAAAAACACTTAGGAGCAGAACATGCTACTTTAAAAGGAATGATAAATTTACTTGTTTTCCAGGAACGAGCAATCAATAAAACTGAAATGCTTCACTCACCAAAAAAAAAAAACACAAAAAAAACAAAGCACTCCTCATCCCATTTCGTGTCCAACCTATAAGCTTAGCTGACAACCCTTCTGCAGTATCTAGAGTCAACCTCCTAACCATTAACACAAGATGAGTGCTGTCTCCAAACTGTCGCCTTCCTCATAAGCACACTGTCCAGATGTAATGGTAGATGTTCATATTTCTTCCAATAGGCTAATGGTTTTCTCTAGCCGGCTCCGGCAGGACTGAGTGCATGAGGGAAGTCAAGGAGAGGTAATTGGGAATGTTTCTGCCTGCCGGTATTCCCAGTACAGCTTCCCATACATGCTAGTCATCAGGAGAACTCGGATGGGTTTCAACTGATGTGAAATTCAATTCAGTTCAATTCAATTTATATAACCAAATCACAACAACAATGGCCTCGGGGTGCTTTATATATGAAGATATAGACTTCAAAGGGAATAATGTAGTGTAAGAATGGTGTTGGTTACTGAATTAGAAAGCTTCGAGAGCAACTACTGAAGCTCTATAACCACCAATTCAATAAAAGGTTGAACTAACTTTTCCTCAAACAGCCAAGTAATTTTTTTTTATTCAAAAACCAAAATGCTTATTTTGTTTGTTTTTAAAATGGGAATTTTTACCAATTTACTGAGACACCCAGTCATATGCTGAGCTTAAATACACTGTCAGCAGACAGTGAACAAACCACATCTCCCTACTGCTGGCCAAGCAAATCCATATACATCGTCATCCTCACGTGATTTGTGTTGTTTTTCTTTTTTTGCCTTGCTTTATTTTTCTCCACATGACACAACTTAACCCATGCAAGAATGGGGAACTGTTCAACTCTATCAAACACCAAACAGAGGCAAACACTGACCACAATGATGAGTGCGGCACACATGCCTCAGAGAATATATCACTTTTCACTGGTTGTTTGGCTGGAAAATTATAATTATGGTTTCGTTCACAGTGTTGAGCTGATGATGCCACTTCCACAAACTCTAGCAAACAGTGATTGCCTAAAGTCACATGGGCATGTCACTTCTGGAAATTCCCTCAGCAGCTGAACATGTCTGTGGTTCAGTTTCTGTTATTGAATGTGAAAAGGCAGCTTCCTTCCAAGGGAGACAAAAACAGCTGTTAATGTGTCATCTTTGTCCCCTTTGTTGTTCCATAGATTCAGTTACTACCTAATTGTCTTGAGCTTAATTTAAAAAATAAAATAAAATGCTGTTCAGACTGCACATTCACACTGTAAGAAAACCCCAACAATAAGATGACGCCCTAATGAGCAAGCATGTTGGCGACAGTGGGAAGGAAAAACTCCCTTTTGACAGGAAGAAATCTCCAGCAGAACCAGGCTCAGGGAGGAGTGGCCTCGAGTGAGGGCGAGTGTATGCACTTTACCCTAGTGGTTTTTAACCTTGTTGTCTTTAAGCCAAAAGGCAAACTAAGATTTCAAGAGACACCTTTTATTCATGTGTGCGCAAAATATCCCCCATTTTATTTTCGGTGCTTTCTTTTAATAGCAGCTCATTTACGTTTTTTTTGTTTGTTTGGTTTTTTTTTATATAAGAGTATAAAACTCACATTCATAGCCTTTTTAGAAACTTGCTGCTCCCATTTCAGCATAAAATAGGCCACTTTTCTCATAAAAGGCATGTTTGGTTACACGTTAGACTGCATTCCAGTTGAAGCCATAAGAAAGGCAGATTTTATTGGCACAATGGCACAGGGTGGGAGACTCTGCATATCAATACAGGATTATAAATCAGGCTCAAGTCTGAGGGTTTTTGTTGGGGTTTTTTACGACTGCTTCAACACATCTTGAGGGAACTAAACTCTAAAAATGCTCGATCCTTTAACTCCACTCAATCTTTCTTTAACTCTAAACGCAAAGCCATCTTTAAGATCGTCTATCACATTTCAGAAAGTTCCCCAAGATATTACACAACTTTTTGACTGAGTAGTATCCTCCGTGACAAACTAAAATCCTCACACTGAAAAAGTGGAACTAAATTTTTATTTTCTGGCAATGTGGCAAAATTTCCTGTGACGATTGGATAAAAATAACTTTCCCGAACACAAGAGAAGAACATTTACCGTTGCTCTGCTATTACAGAAATATATGTAGCCAATCGTAGCATTGGCATTACTTATGTAAAATATAAAAAAAGCTGGCACAACAGGTGCCCCACGGGCTCATGCTCACTATGTCATTACTAAAGGAAACCGTAATGGCCTTTTAAAAATACAACATAAGAATGTAACATAACTCAAGCCTGCAAAGTGTGTTGCATCATTAGCAGCTACACAGAAACCCTTCACTTGTGCTCGTCCTCAGCTGTGTAGCTTGGCGTTTCCAGGGTGATAAGAAAAGACTGCAAATCTAATCAAAGTAAAGTCTTTGAGGTTCAGCTCAGTGATACATTATGCAAGAGAGGGGTAGCCGAGTGGACGGCAGGGGTTCACAAGCTGTAGCCAGGAAGGAGAGCAAACCAAAGAGTGAGTAGCATGAGAGGACACCATGCAGCTAGATAAAAATACCGAACCTGTTTAGCAGCAGCAACATGTTCAGCAATTTAGAAACAATGTGCTGGCTTTGAGAAGCCCATTTGACAAGACAAGCACATCGCTTTTCATCTAGATAACAAACAACCACCAAGTCAAGAGGGGGGAGTTTCAAACTAGATTCCCAGACAAATAACAGAGAGGACAGGGAGAGAAAAAAGGGTAACGTGCACAGAGAAAATGAAAGTGAACAAGTGAGGCTTGAAAGGGAATAGCAGAGCAGACGAGGCAAACACAGAGAGAAAACTCAAAGAGAAACTGAAAACTAAGGTATCGCATAACTTCTAGTTTCTTGATGCCATGTCTATGAAACAAAAGGAGTCCTTGGTTGAATCCAGTCTGAGCTCTGTAAGATAACAAAATAAAGCCACAGTCAATAGAAGCCCAGACAGCAGAGAAAGAAAAAAAAGAAAAAGATGATGCTCAACAAAGATGGCTGACAAACATGTGGTGGTGACAGCACTGTGCAAAAGCAAAGTGAAGAATTATCAAAAAACAAAGAAGGCTGACAGTTTGCAAGCGAAGGGAAATTTAAAAAAATATTCCATTTATCTGAAGCCTATCCCAGGTGCTATAGAGCGAGAGGGCAGGGTACACTCTGGACAGTTTGCCAACCTGGCAGGGGCAATACCGAGAGACAAATAACCATGTATACCTACAGCCAATTAAGGATCACCAATTAAACTAAACCCACAAACAGTCTTTGGACTGTGGAAGCAGAAGTATGTGGAGAGAACCCATGCAGACACCGGGAGAACAATCAAACACAACATAGGAACGCCCTGGCCGGATGGGGGATTCGAACCCAGGACCTTCTTGCTGTGAGGCAACAGTGGAACCATCAGGTTGTGCAGATTCTGGTTGATGGTGGTGCAAAGCTGTTCTTAGTCAGGGGAGCAATTTATCTGTCGAAAAATATTCAATATGAATAAATTATTCAATTCAATTTTATTTATACAGCGCGAAATCACAACAACAGTCGCCTCAAGGCGCTTTAAATTGTAAGGTAGACCCTACAATAATACATACTAGAGATGGCACGATACCACTTTTTTATGTCCGATACCGATATCATAAATTTGGATATCTGCAGATACAGATATGAATCCGATATAGTGTGTTTTTTAATCAATAAAACTGTTTTTTTAATATCTTGCTGCTTTTTGTATAAGTTCATACTCAAGTTAAAACAAAACAAAACACTAAAGCTATTCTGTTATACCTGTATGTAAAAAATACACTGCACCCAAAATATTTCATAGTTCAGCAACACTGACCAATCTAATAAACTTAAACCTACTCCATCCTCCCTTTTCTGGTATTTTAAAGAGTAAGCAACCTAACTAATAGGGTTCTAAAACTCCCAGCAAAAAAATAAATAAAATAAATAAAATAAAAAAAATAGGGAACCGCCCACCCTCCACCTCATGATGCTTAATCGACATAATCAACTTTAATTTGATGCAGTGTGAAAAAAAAGCACAGAAATCGATTATTTTTCAAGAATAATTAAATAGATTCAACTGCAGACTGCACAGATGGTACCTTCCCAAAGGAAAAAGTATTATAGCTTACTAGGGTATATTAGACTTAACAGTTACTATATACAGTAATGGACTTCTATACATTTTACATCAGATTAAAACTTTGGGTGTAAGATTCGGATAATTATTTATTAAAAGCTAGACATTTTAAATGAGAATAAGAAAAAACTCCCTTTTAACAGGAAGAAACTTCCAATAGGTACAAAAACTATACAACTGCTGCCAAAAAGCACCTTTCACTTCATTCAACTATTCAAAATTCCTGCAGAGGCTGTTTAACAGGATGCCAGATAATCTGAATCCTACTATGCAAAACCCATCAACAAGCAGAAAGGATGTCTTTTCTTCATTGTAGTGCAAGGAAAGCAGACAGCACAAAAAAAGAAAGAAAAACTCAAATGAATAAAAAAAAACCTCCACAGGCGAAGAAGAATGGTAAAAACAAGAAGACAACAATAAGGATGGACACGGGAGAATCTTGATTTGAGGTGGAGTGGAAAACCAAAGGTCAGAGAGAGAGAGAGAGAGATGTTAAGGGAAGAGAGAGTGGGCTGAGTTGGTAGAGAAAGTGAGTGGGCAGCAGCCAGGACAGAGTTTGCCTTTCTCTGTGCATTTTGTGTCCATGAGGGTTAATTTAAGAGTACAGAAGCAAACAGAGAAACAGATTCGTGACAGCAGGTTGGCACAGCTAAACTCCCTGGGCAGCTCAACTGTTGCGAACACTGCTCTTACATATCAACATGATGGGGATGGGGGGATAATGGTGGGGGGGGGGGGGTGAGGGAAAAAAAATGGCTTCTCATTTGGTCTAATATTCCCCATCTCGTTTCATCCGAAATGAAGTTATTACACAATTTCTCAGTGCTGTCACAAAGCAGGTAATAACTGCAGTTTAATTGACTGCTTTGTCAACGCTTTATGTAAGGTGTGTTGGCGAAAGCTGCACTCCAGTGTGGAGCTGCAGAGCTGTGAATCCTCAGGCTGGAAAAAGGAACCGCTTTCTCACCCTCCCACTCCTCCTCCTGCACTCCTACCACCATTTGCTGCTGACCTCTCAGGTCAACCAAGCCCGAGCCTACATTCCTTCAGCTGCCGTCTCTGGGGACGTTTCTTCCTCCACCCTCCTCTTACCACACGTGTTACTTCTGAACTCTCTTACCAAACAGCCACACACTGTTGTATTTTTATTTCTACCGCCTCGTGATGCTTTTTGGCAGGCATGTAGGGTTTTAGCAACACGACAACAGGATGAATTGAATTTCGATCCTCTGTAGATACTATAGCACCAAATTTGTTTTACTGGCTCATTTTTATCTTGGTTTTTTTCAGCATGGCATCTCCACCTGAGCAAAAAGAGAAACTAAAAAGAGAAAAAAAATTCCATCTTGTTCAAACCTCGGAGGCCATGTTCACATTCTGCTACCACGTCTCAACAGAAAACAAAAAAAAAGGCCATGATCAAATCCAAAACTATATGAGCAGATTAAAGCATATTCGCAGGTGGTTTGAAATCGAATTCAAACCCAATAAGACCAAAAGCAACTCAGCTCAAGCACTCAGATCAAATTTCAAGTGTTTGCTTATTTTTTGGAGTCATTCTCCAGAGAATGGCTGTCTTTCAGGAAGAAGAACAGAGAAAAAAATATATATATAGGAGAGTAAAAGACTGCTAACACTAAACTACCATGCATGGGACGTTAATCCCCCCCAAATATTAAAATGAAAAGATAACCAGCTGAAATAACATCGTGATTTTAGTTCCTGGACAGCTTCTCGAAATGATGCCACACATCAGCACCATATAATCACTACAAGTGTCCAACCTCTTCAGTATTGGCCACAGTTTCCTACAGTTTATATACCAGATATTACCAATGTTGCAAAAAACCTTTGGGGGAAAGATCTAAACAGATCACAAGGTGAGCTGAACTTAAACTCTGATCAGATAACTTTGTCTCTAGAGATAATTGTCCGAATTTCAGGGCTTGCGGGGCTTGTTGCGAAGTCAGTGGATATCTGTGGTTTATAAAAAGCTAATAAAAAGCTTGTTTGTAGTTTACAGTTGAATGTTGGCAAAATGCAGTCCCTCTTGCTGCAACAGATGGCCCCGCCCCTCCCTGAGCCTGGTTCTGCCGGAGGTTTCTTCCTGTTAAAAGGGAGTTTTTCCTTCCTACTATCGCCTAAGTGCTTGCTCATAGGGGGTCATATGATTGTTAGGTTTTTCTCTGTATGTATTATTGTAGGGTCTACCTTGCAATATAAAGCACATTGAGGCGACTGTTGTTGTAATTTAGGGCTATATAAATAAAATTGAATTGAATTGAATTCTCCACACAATCCATGTAAAGGACCACAAGCAGACTGCAAACAAGACAGCTTAAGGTACCAAAAACTTTCACTAATCCCGCTGCTAAGGTCTTCCTCAGGAAGACTTGCATCGAGCATTTAATAGCTAGATACGTAAAGATCCATGAAGTGTACACTGAGAAAAGAACATGGCATTGTTTTTATTTTTTTGAAATATTTAATTTAAATATGCAATCATATTTTCATAACAGGTTACTTTGGACAGAAAAACACTGAGCAGTTTATGGAGTTCAACAACAGATGCATCTTCCTGCTCAACGAGCTGAACATTATAACCTCCTTGAAAGTAGGATTTATTGCTCCTTTCATGACAGACTGCTGTATCAGCTTCGCTGGCTTTAGCAGGTAAAGTGAGCGTGTCTGTCAGAGACTTCTTTCAGCTAATTCACCAACAAAAGCAGTGGTGCCAATTTGTCAGCCATAATCCAATATCAGCACATATCAGCAGCATTTATTAGAAATATTGGCCGGGGGATTAGATTTCATCCTGAAGGGGGAAAAAAAAAGCCTTTTGTGATTTAGTCAGCGTGGATCTTTATGTTTGTAAAAAGCTGAAATAAAATCTGTTAGATCAAACTTCTACAAATGCTGCGGCTTGCACCATTATGGTGATCCATGTCAGTGAATGGCAGAGCATTGTCTAAACACTGGAAACGCAGTCAGTCACTAAGATGAGATTTCCTGCTGTCATGGTGAGCACTGCTTTGTTGCTTCTTTGCTTTTTCTGTCCAAACAGAGAAAGTTTCTCTACACTTATTCTCCCATCTCTTTTGCTCCTTAGAAAATAAAAATTCTTCTTTGGGAGACTTTTACTTTGGAGGAGTGTCATGTGCTCCAATGGGTTCCCAATTTTTGGAGGAGGACAAAAGCACCAAGGAGGCTCTGGGAAAAGGACAACTGCTGCTGCTGGCATGAACGAATAAATGTATACACACATATAAACTTAGAACAGCTGAGTGTACAAAAACACATAATCCATCTATTTTTTTTTTTTAAGTATGAATTACTGTCAAGAGCATGTGGGCGTTTTGTTGGCATACTGCATATAAGACGTATAAAGGAGCTGGAAAAAGTATGTTTTCTGAAATAAACTCATATACTATCTTAATGTGTGTTCTCTACTGGCTGATTGCTTGGTTGACTGATGCTGGATTATTACAGCTATGTTGTCCATATTTCTCCAATATGAAAATCTGAGAAAGATGCATAATTTAGAAATGATGACAAAACAGAGTTTGGCTAGCGGGGAAGTTCAGACCATCAGTTTTAATACTTTTCAGTACTGTCTGCAGGACACAGAGTAACCCCACAGCTGGGCAGACAGTGGTGACCTGCAAATCTAAAGTCTGCATCTAAAAATTAAACCGACCCATCCCATCCATCAGCCACAGACCAAAGACCAAAGTTTTCCACTGACTGGCCAACCGGTCTCATACGAGTTGATTCGCTATAACTCTTTACTGCAGCTATTGCATCACTGCAGACTACAAGAACTGTGGCAGTTCATCATGCTGCTAACTCTGCAGGCAGGAATCTCCCAGTGTGGCATCTGCTGTTTATTTGTTTTCAGAGCTCTGAGATGCACACATAGAGTTATTTCCCATTTCTCCCTTTTTTGCTTACAGAAATTTCAGTAAAAGTAAATATGGTTAAACATTTATTAGCAACAACTTGAAAAAGAACTAACATTTTGGAGGCCTACACACATCACAGCCCTACACAGGCACGGAGAAAGCTGTAGACCAAGTGGGATACTCTGCGAGTCATTTTCAGTTGGGTTTTATTTGCATTTAAAAAAGTAAAGTAAGTCTGAACACTTTCTTTTGAGCTTATTTGAGTAAAACTGGAAGAAGGTCCTGTAAGCTGACGTAGTTGTGAGAAAGTGTCCAAGTTATTAAAGGTTGGTGTAATTTAATTAACGCACATTAAAAAAAAAACTATCTAAGAAAAGTAGGAATAATAAATATGCATGATGTCAACTGTAGTTCTTAGGAAGAAAATCTGAATCAGCACCTCAGGAAAAAGAAAATCCAGACTCAGTTTTCTTAGACACTGAATGAGTCAAAGAGAACTTTAAACAGCCTCTAAACTGTCGCTTTCACATGTAATGTCAGACTGAGCCCATGTGACAACAGAGCAGAAGAGAGTCCAGAGATTTCACAATAGCAAGGGGTCATCAGGTGTGTGCTCCCTCCTGTATGCTCTACCCCAGTACTGACACAGAGTCGCCTGTTTTGTACAATGTGTGAGAAACTTTAAACCTGATTCTTCCACCGGTGTCTGAAATGTATGAAAACAGCTTTGCACGCTCTAAATTAGACCCAGGAACATTAAATTAGGAATTACTGTTAACACAACAGCTGAACATCTTCTCATCGGTGTTGTGCACGGTGAAATGTTTTTGTCTGAAAACTTGATGAACAAGCTGATGTTTAAGTTCCCAGAGCTTTAAGCAAAGATCAGTCAAATCAATACCAGAGTACCAGGAGGTGGTGGAGGAGTCATCGATCTAATATTCAAAGAGTTTACTGAGAGGTTATTGCTTATTGAAAGGTAGGTGATTGTTCAGTTCAAAGAACAGAAAAGTGCAAATGGTTTGATGGATGCCAAAATCAGTCAATGATGATATTATTTTAATTTATTTTGATTCATTATCTAATTCAATCCTGAACAGAAGAGGTGTGAATCTGCGTCTTTGGTCACAGTGTTGGTTAAAGACTCACCCTGGGTTGCCAGTTTTCATACTGCTTCTGCAGGTTGGCCCCGATGGTCTCCAGGGCCTTCTGTGGACTCATCGACAGAGGATCTGGGAAGCAAACACAAGAGTGTAAACACACTGCAATTAACACAGACACACAGACACACACACGGCAAAGAAAATAACCATAACTGAGCAAAACCACACAAGTCGATGTAGAACTAACAAACCAGCCATATAATTACTGCTTTAACATTTAGTGATTAAGAATTCAGCCACGCCACGAGTACAAAGAGAAGTTGTTGGAAGTTCTTTTCAGCATCAAAGGGACATTTCTTATTAAATCTGAAGCGGAGTATGGAAAAATAGCAGCAGCCGCTAAGGTTGAAATATTGATGAGAGTAAATCAATACGGCATGAAGAAAAGCAGAATATAGATAAAGGACAGATCAAATTCTGCTCAGCGGGAAAAAAAAGATGTATTAGTAGGTTTTCAGGGGATAGTGATATGCAGAGAATGAAATCATTATTGTTCTGATCAATGAGGACTATTCACATTAGGTTACAACACGACAACGCCCGCATTATTTTACATTATGTCTAATGCACATAATATATTTACAAATCATATTTAATATTTTGTTTAGAAATGACAAAAAATAAGAAAGAATTCGACTTTTCAGATTTGAATATTTGAAATGTATTGATCATAAAATCCTTTTCATTCAATGTTTGCACTTTGAATGTATCTTTAATGACTTAATATATTAGCAACATGCTAACAGGGCCAACTCCTCTGGTTTAAAAACAAAGATCAACTGTATTAAAGTCTAAGGGGAAAAGACCCCTGCACTTATTTGAACACTTCCATGAGGACTTTATGGTCTCATTACAAACATTATTTACTAGAACATAATGTTCATTTTGTAAATTGTGGTCCCATTAGAGCAAAAAAAAAGTCAAGAAAACATGGTCTGTTTAGCATGTGGCTACTTAGAGATGAACAAGTCAGTGCCGCATGAGCGCACATCGTCCCCAGATTGTCGTCCAGAACCACCGTTCACTTGTCACTTGTCACTAACAGCGCGACATCATAAAAGCTCAGCTCATCATTAACCAGCTATTAGGTGCTCTATGATTACAAGGCCTTGCTCTCTCATCTCGGGTTCAATCCCATCTGTGCCTACTTGGTGAGTGCTCAGTAATATCGTCTCTGAACCTGATGAACATGCATCTTGCAACATAATGCTTCTGTTTATACTGCATACACTGGCATCGCAATTTCCTGCTATGGTGCAAAGTGAAAGGCGGTTTCCACAAAACCACACACACACCAGTGAAAGAAAAAGCAGATGTGAGGTTTTTGTTTTGCCCCCCCCTCCCAATCTGCATGTGGCTCAAGCATCCAGATGAACACTCGAGTGCATTTTAGGACGTCATCCCAGCCTTTAACATTTCATACACCCAAATGGCTTCTCACAAGCAGAGTGGCAGGTCTATAGAGCGACAGCGTCCTCAGAAGCCACTGAAAAACTTTCAGAAACTTTAAGAGCTGTGTTTCCTCTTTAATGTGCTTGCCTGACTCCTAACAGTCAGTGAATCCCAGGGGAGCTAAACAATGTTTTTTGAGGTTCCCATTCAATGGAGACGGTTGTGTTTTTGTTCTATGTCACATTATGTGGTTCCGGTGAGGGCAGACTGCTTCATCCCGATGTGACAGAGACCTTATGAATTTAGCTCCCACGGGAAAGCTTGAGAATATCCCTGAAGTGAAAGTTCAAGCTTTAGTGTCATGTAAAAGTCATGGTGCTCAGTAGTGCTGAACACCACAACACTGCCTTGCTCTTTGAACCAAAATTATTTTTCACCCCAAAAAGGAAGAAGTCTGTGTTTCAGCCCAATAAAAGCTGTTTTTGGATCCCTTTGATCCCCTTTGATCACTGCGTGTACAGTAATGATAGTAACAACACGACTAAATGGCAACATGACACAATACAGAAATAACTGTATGACATTAACATTCTATTTTAACCATGTAACCTCATGACAGTCTGTTACCAAACCAAGAAATAAAATGAGCAAAGCAGTTTTGAGTCATCCTGAAGGCGAATGTTTGTAGTGGCTTTCACAGCAGTCCTGTGTTACACTGCTACGTATAACCTCGCAGCAGCATGGATGGTTTTTGACAATCAAGATTCACGTACAGGACAACTCATGAAGTGTGTTCTTTGCATACTAATTAGTCCAGCTAGTACAGGACCAACACAGAAAAATAACTACTAGCCAGTATATTATATTGATACTTGTCGTAAATATTGTAAAATTGTCGTTTTCAATAATCCAGAAAGCTGGCTGAAGCCAGATGTAAACAGTACACAGCTAAAAATGAAATCACAACTCTCGAGAAACTGATCGATGCGTCTGTGCATGTCTTGATTTTTGGGGGGGTTTTTTTTAGTTTTCTTGACCATTTCGCCACTGATGAACTGCAGAGAGGTTATACTGGATATAGGGAGAACACAACTCCTTAGGGAGGGCAGTGTTTGTAAAAACAAAAACACGACTTAGAAAACAAAACTGTATTTTCAGATTTTTTTCGCGCCACGTTGAAAAGCACTATCAAACCCTCTCCACACACAACTCTGCAAAAGTGTTGCATTGCTCAAATTTTGTAAGCGGAGAGCAAGCTTCAGCCTGTCTGCGGTTTCAAATCACAAAAACCTGCAGCTTTGACATGAAGTGAGGACAGAGGCTCAGGCAGCCACAGTCGCGATGCAACCTTTTTAGCAGTCTTAATAAAATGGCACGTGTAAAACCAACTGTAACCATGTCAGCTTACCAATTTGAATAACTTTCACAGGCCTTCACCTCAGTGCTCGGCAGATCTCTAAAAATTGTTCCTGAGAGAAAACGCTCCAGGTATTTTGTACTGAAAACTAATATTTTTCTCCATATCTCTCCTCTCAATTTTATGACCTTTCTCTACTGTCCGCTCTTTTCTCTCCACACATTCCCCGTCAGACATCTTCTAAGGTAACCCTTGTTTCTGTCATATTTCAGGCCTGCTTCCAGAATAAGATGACTGAGTACACATCAAAAGTTAGTGAGGCCGATCAGCGTACTATGGATAATCCTGGAAAACCCCAGAAGATATTCTGGATGTGTGTCAAACCACATCTGTAATGATAAACTGAGGTGTAAACACTCGTCATTAAGGTCGTAAAAAAATCACAGCTGCACTAAATTAAATTTAGCACTTATAATAATTTATCCGTGGCAAATCTGGATAATGCAACAATCCCTGTAAAGAGATAATGAATGCATTAGTGTATGATATCCGCTTGTTCACATTTGAGTTTTTGATGCATATTATCTAAAGTGTGTCCAAAAATCATTGACAGCGTTCACACCTAGGAAAATCAATGCCTGAGAAAAATCTGTTTATTTTCACACCAACAACAGAAGCAGGACAGTGTGAGAGCCTTCAGTGAAATACATATGTTTCATTTAAGCTCAATAATTCTCATTATGAGCATTTCTTTATGTTGCATCCGAGTCTCTTTTATTTGTTTGGTGTCTGCGTGGACTCACCTATCCAGCACTCCAGTCTGGCGCAGGGGGAGGTCTTGACCACATCGGGTGGGTCCACTCCCACGTTGAGGCACAACACCAGTGCCACGCTCACAGTCTTCATCTGGGGGGCAGACACAGAACACAATTCAATCCTCACACGGCTCATCAATGCACAAATCAAAACAGGCTGGTGGATTATTTTTAACACCATTAAATCTTTATTCATGAGAGAAAATGCCATGAGCACGCAGACTTGTATTCAAGTACATCCTGGGAGTTTTATCCCGGTACACCACAATCTGCTGCTGCTGGCCACTGAAGCTCCACTGGAGCGGTGAAGGTCAAGTGTCTCACCCAGGGGGAACCTAACAGCAGTTACTGAGAAAAGAGATGTACTCTTTCCTTTGGCACTCTCTGCATCTGGTCCAGAAATTCCCAAGTCTGAAGCTAATGTTGGTGGCACACCTTTAAGGAATCTAACCTGTGACCTCAGAGGTGTGTCAGCACACAGGTCACACTGCAGGCATGAATTTTGAACACTATATATATTTAATGTAAGAGAGAACACAGAGCCCACTACTACGCGCTGTGAAACTACTGCCCCGCTATGCCTATAAATACAGAATATAACTAATAGCACCCCAACTATTATCTTCTCCATCAATTCTATTTTCTGTGGTTTTCCATGTAATTATTAGTTTTATTATTTATTTTATTATTTGTATTATTGTAGAAAGAGGGATGAGTCATGTGATTGCATGCTGATTGTAAATGCATATTTTGCTTTGCTTTTTTTTTTGCAAAACAAAATATGCATTGGACATGTTTATAAATACCATTAAAAGTACAATTTCTCACTGATCACTGGCCTGTAGTAGAACGAATACATTAAAATAAGCCAGAAGACTTCCATCAAAGAAACTGACACCACCACTGGTAGGGAACACCAAAAAAAAGAAAACAGGGAACAAAAACAAACAGGCCACCAAAGCAGAACAACCATGAGCCATGGGTTATGTGGCAGGACCTGACACATCAGCTTGATCAGGCAGTAGAGGCTTCCAACAAGGCAAATTCAACATTTCACCAGCAGTAGGCCGTCACTCGCTCCTTCCTGTCAGTACCTCAGAGTGCCTTTTGTGTGCCACAGCAACCATCAAGCTTTGTGACATCCCATGGTTCGATCCTGTAGCTCTAATGAGCTTGAATGAAGACACTGACACAAAGAGTTGATCTCAAAGGATTCTGACAGATAAAGACAGAATGATCAGCTGCCTAAACTCTTATAAATGCCACCAAAAAACTATATCACCGCTATCTGTTACCAGACACAAGTTATGCAGCTGCACAAGAAGAATAGTAATTTTACTGACTATTACCAAAGCTTTAATGAGCAAAACAAAATATTTTTCACAACTGCAAATGTAAAAACAGTCATTTTAAATGGTGCTAAATCAGTTAAAATGACAAAATGTGACATTTGCACAGAGCTGAAGAATAACAAAAACTGCACAGTGGCATAACTGACGAGCTATCAGCCACACAGCTTAAACTGTATTCTTACAATTAATATTACAGCAGGAGGTTTAAAATAAAATATTCAGCTCACTCCTGTATAATTGTGTTTATTTTGGGGGAAGTAAGATAGAATTCTCCTTTCAGTCATTATTCTGGTAAATTTGAGACAACAAAACAAACCGATTTTTGTACCACTCAGTGTGACCTTCATTTCTTAAGGTAGGAACCATTTTTTTTAAAAACAGACTCTATTCACAAGCGAGTCACCCATTAGTTCCCAGAATTCATATTTAAACGTATACTGTATACATTATTTATATTTTACCTTGTCAAATCAATAATTTCCCACCATCTAGGTCTTGTGGCGTGTAAACACATCTATGTGAGAACTTATCTTTTCACGTTTTGCATTTAAAATGCAAGAAGCGTCTATAGAGCACATTGTAGTGGCTAATTATTCTTTGAGTTTTATTTTCTAGTTCAGTCTCGAGATTTCTGCTCCACAAGCCGACCTGCCTCTGTCACTGAAACCGCCCAGCGGGTCAAGTGTTTGTTGATGGTTTTGCTTGACCTGCGTCGAGTCACGGTTTCATCATCATGGCGCTCTGTGAATCGAAGCCCGGGGGGTGTTCGCTCAGAAACAGACGGCGCTTGAACTTCATAAGGCCCTGTGTGTCATCTTGGCTCCAATTACCTGGAGGTTAGCTACCTGCAGGGTTCCCTCACAGCAGCTCTTTGCCTGAAATCAGGTCAAACTGTGTTAAGTAAAGTTTAGTGGTTGCAAAGCTTTGATGTCTGCAGCCGCTTTTTTATTAATTATGTGATCAGTTGTGCGAAAGAGAAAGTTTGTCTCCAGTTTACTGTTTAATTGTTTTCATAAGACTTTAATTCTTTATATGTTTTACTACTGTTTTCCAGTTGATGACAGCTGACTACTACTACTTTCTCTACAGATTTTTAAAGGCTTATTTGTGATTTAGCATCCAATAACCCGGCTAAAGCCGAATGTTTTCGCTTTGTTTAGGTTTCCTAAAATTTCAGATCTTCTATATTAAAATGAACAACAACAGATTATATTTCTCAATCATATATTTTCTGTGGTTGTTTAACTGTGTCTGTTCTGTGAATTATTGCGGTTTAACAACAGTGAAAAAGTCACTTGTATCATGTTCATAAATGATTAAACTAGTGATAAAACTCGGTTTACTAGGTTTACAAGGGCCATTGATGGATTGCAGCCACACAGCGTTATCGCCACAGGCTAAATACAGAAAATTCACCAGCATTACTGAGGGGAGCTCGATGACTGGCCAGCTAGCATCCCTGTGCGGGAGTTTTCCCCTCATAGCCCAGAGGTCTGTTGGATTTTTTCACACTTTATGCATCAGGAACCGTTATAAATAAACCAGAGTTTTCTGACAGCTTTGAGTTGGAGTGAAATTGAGATAAACAGTGGAAAGTCCAGTTGTTCTTGATTACATCATTGGCTGTTTTTGTGCGCAGCCACGCTACTACAGCTATTAACACGCTGGGCCACATTTGTATAATTCTAGATTTTAAATCTGATGTAAATCCATTGAAAGCCCATGATCACATAAGTATTTTGGTATATGGATAAACTCATTTGGAAGCTCTAAAAGCATGTGGCAAAGAAAACGAGGCATGTACGAGCATCAGTGTTTTTGTAGTGAGCATTTCATGTGTGTCGAGTTTCTACAGGGTTAGAAAATTCTAGTTTAGTGCATAACAACACCATCACAGATGTACGATTGTTAATTGCAGGACAGGCATATTGTCGGCACAGGTCCATCCGAGTCTTCATCACCGTCACTAGTAATGGTTTCAGACGTGCCGCTATGTGCATTACTGTGCTGCTTTAACCATGACATTCTTTGTGGTGCAATAAGAGAGTTAAAACCTTTGTGCAAGTTATTTTTTCCTGTTCTCTTGTTGTTTACGACCCTTTTTGGTGTGGGTCTGCAAGTGATTTCCTAGTTTGTTACTGGTTCATGTGAAGCATGGCCTGCAATCGAAATCCTACAATTTCCTTGGTTTGGACAGATATGCACTGACATGACAGGTTTTATGTACTGTGTCTCCACATTCAGACCTTGAACAACAAACGGGATGCCCTACGGTAAAAGTCATTCCTGTTGATTTTCCTCAGCTTAGGCAGTGAGACACTTGTTTATGTGAATGGCATTACTGAGTGACTGCATGCTCACGTACAACACCATGTAGGGTCAGCGCAATATTTCTAAGTCACCTTTGACAACAAGCGTTAAGATAACATCTCTGTCTGTACATAACTGAGCCATAACTGAGCAGGGTTAAGAGAGCTGTTTTGAAAGTAATTAAGGTGCCCTGTGCGTTCCCACTGGCAGAACAAAACACTGTTGTGATAGTGGGACTCAGCAGGACAAGCTCAACAGGTACGCTCCTCCTCACACACAGATGAGCTCCGTTTCGCTTCACTTCACTCATTTTTACCCGCTCTCCTCACCCCACACTGCACTGTGTTTGTCAGGAACTAGGTCCCACAAATGGGAAGTGATATAGAAGTTTTCTGCTTGGCTACACAACAGTATTCACACAGTAGTCATCCAGTTGCTGTGCAGAACTAAACTAAGATGACAGCTCCATTACAGACATTGCATTGCTCACAGTGGTGTGACATTCCCTGACACTGAAAATAAGACTGGAAGGATTTAAACCTAATGAGGTCAAATCAATGAAATTAACAACAAACAAATCAAGTTTGTCTCTTTACATGAATGCAGCTCAGATTTAGACTTCACTTATGCAGGCGAGTCAGATATTAGAGACAAACAATCTCCTTGATCTTATTTTAAAAGTCACTTGTAGCTTGTTCACAGACCATGTATTTCCAACTTGGCCTTTCCTGTCCAGCAGGCTTGTTGGCCAGGTTTCGACTGTGGCACTCACTGATATCGTTCAGCTGCTTCGCCAAAAAAATGAACTACACGCATGATTAAAGGTACTCCAACTTCACTGTACTGTAGTGGTGCTAGTGACTAGTGAGTACTTGGCAAATTAAAGTACTTGGAGAGTCCAAAGCTGAAAACTTCTTTTGTGATTGTCACCCATACATGGACACCATCACACATCCATATGTGCAAAACTTTGGTGTCTTTGCCTTTACAAGATCTTTCTAATCCCGTCATCATCATTTTAGGTACACATGCACAGCTGCTCAATCCATCGTTATAAAGCAAATACACTCCTTCCTTTCATAATAAAAGCCCTAAACATACAGATACTACTCCAGTAATACAGAAGTCATGTAGTAACTGGTATTTTATGGAAGATTCTAGGATTTAAATATAAATTTTAATTTAACTATAACTTCTTTTTCTTATGAAGTAAACGCATGATCTTCTCTTTTTGTCAGTGTTAGTAGAGGCATAAACAGAAAGTTTATCAAGTTATTGGTCATTGGTTTTATTCCCGGGAGAGCATGAATGTGTGTGCATAACTAGACATGTGTCCCTGGAAGGCCAGAAGACACCTGTTTCCAGCTACTTTATAAATGCATCTTTAAATCCAATGATATCTCATCAAAGGGGCCTAAAGTATGCCATTACCTCGCTTGTCACCACATCTAGACCATGGTGTGGTTTCTTGGGATGCACTCTATAAAGATTTTTTACGTCCTTCATCTTTCAAAGAAGGATGGTGGCTTTCCTTCAAGCATGATGTCCCCTGACACACAGCTCAGGACTCAAATTGCAGAAAAGTCAATGAAAACTCGGGCATTTGGAAAGCTATACATTTATTATGTCAGGTTTCCGATTATCTTGTCCAAACCTTCATATCTTTTCATCTAAATCACTTAAAGATAAGTAGCATGCAGTTATTTCTTCTGCTGGGAGTAATTTTACTCTGTTAGCACAACAAACAAGTGTGATCTCCTTACGTGATACACAAGTGTGTCTGCGATTTGAATAAATACAGACAACTAAAAGCGGCTGGAGTCCGACTGACAAAACAAGGTGATTTATCAGCTAATGTGCAGCAAGTGTAGGTATTCTCTGTCAGTCCTGCAAAACACCTACAACAACGGCCTGGGAAAAGACATAAAACACACCACAAAGATGCCAGCTCAACTGGGAAGACCCAGATCAGGTTTGCCCTTTTTAAAATACAACAGCTGAAATGGCAGCACACTTTAGAGACATATTAATCCAAAGTCCGGAGAGAGGTAAAAAGATGTTACTGTTATAGCAGGTAAAATGTCAAAGAAAACTGCTGAGAAAATTTTAAGGTCATTTTTTTCCCCCTTTCTTTCTTTAAAAAAAAAAAAAAATTAAAAAAAAAAAATCACCAGCACACAAACACCAAAGAAACGCATCAGACTTGTCAGTTAAGGAAAACTGCAAAAATGCATATAATTAAGATCATAGTATAAACAGCCCTGATGAAATTATTTGTTTCCATTCAGCTTCCCACGCAGATAATTTATAATCCATTCAATACAAATTTGCATGAGAATAATGGAGATGAATGAGGGACAGCATTTCTTTCTGTTCCAGCTCAACACTGCGATACAACATGGCATTTGAGTGTGACAGTACGCAGATGTGCTCCAAATTATTTCTACTGATTTATCTGCTTGTTTATTCCACTTATTATCCAATGCACAGTGAAAACAAAGACCAGTACTCCTTCATCAATTTGGAAATTACTGGTTGGGCATCAGATATAATGGTGTAAATCTTCATGCGTTTGTGTAAATGAGTTCCTAGCCTTGGGGTGGTGGTGGTGGTGGGGCTTTCAGACCTTTGGCCTTTTTGCTATAGTGATGTGTAATTACTACTGGCATAAACAAAGTAAAAGTAACTTATTTTAAACTGTGAAATATAGAGGTGTCCTGATTCCCTTAATGTTGGTTATTTGCTGAATGGAGACCTCGGGGACAAACAAAGCGAACATGAAAGTGCAGAATTTGCAGTTCCTTCAAAGGCTCAAAAGGAAAAAAGTCAACGCCCACAGAAAAATGTCAACTTTACAGCAGATGTATTAACAGACTGGTACCAAAAAAAGTAAAAATTAAAATATAACAAGCAAAAATACTGCCAATCAACACCTTTGAAACAAGTTGTAAGTTGAGTTGTATTGAGGCCATTATAGCAGGTCATGGCCTCTGTGAGTGAAAGGCTTAGCTGTTGGGAGTTTAGTTACTCAACTGAAATATTTTTAAGAAGTTTTCTGACAAATAATATGTTTTGCTGTGTAAAATAATATATATGTTATTTGGTAATAATCACTAATAAGCAGTTATCTTTGTCTGTGAGATCCAAACATAATCTGTGGATGCTTCTTAGCATTACCTGGTAATTTGTGTCCACATAGTCTTTTATCTACAGTCAAAGACATTACACACAGAGATATAGAACACAACAAACTATATAAACAGGCATTCATTATTATTTTATTTTTTTTTATTGTTTTTAATATGTGCTCATCTCCTGAGCTCCATCAGTGGATTATCAACTGTCATCGACTGACAGGTGATCATATATTGGCAGGTAGATTTGCATTTAAGAATGACCTTTATTCAGTAAACATCTCACAAATTCATATTGATCAAAGATGAGGTAAAGTATTTTCAAAGAGTTTCCACTCCACATAGCAATAATGTTCTTAAATGAACTTCAATAAACAATCTTGTTGGTGATTAAACCAGGCCGTGCTTTTCTAACATGTTTACTTGTGAAGGAATGAATCATCAATAATCATTGATTTTAAACTGTTATGTTGGATACAAACTGTGTACAAACACAAACTTGAGTGTCAGTTAAACTTTGATCTGTATGATATTTCGAAGGTCTTATTTGTCTAGAAGTAATAATAAGGAATTATTAGGTGGCTTCAGTATATACATACACACACACACACACACACACACACACACACACACACACAGACAGAAGTATGAGGCATGCGAGAGAGTATATATATTCTTCATAGTAAAACAAGAAGAGTTCAAGCTGACTAAGTTTTAAAGAGAGCAAGGATTTGCAGAGCCTCTCCGACTGTGAAAAAAGAAAGAAAATAACCTTTTGACCCTGAACAAGTGGTTCGTTTATCATCAGATAGGGGCAGTGGGCTGTTAATTTGCTTGTTAGCACTAATCTAGGTGAAAAATTTAGCCAAAATTAGATAATAAAGGTATACTGGCCCTCATGGATTTCCAATAATATCATGGGGAAGTGAGATAAGAATTAAGTAGTTCATTCTTTCCTGTACAGTCTGCTCTTTTAGTGGGATAAAAGAAAAAAAAAAAAAAATGGTGAAACAGAAGAGGGAGTGGAAGGGAGATAAAGTATGTACGTGCAGCTCAGTGTGTGTTCATGTCTTCCTGTTTCAGCTCTGTAGATATAAGTGGTTGCTGTCCTCCTCTCATTAACTACACGTGACTCCAGGGGATTTTCCTGCCGTTTCTATCCAGACCCCTTTAAGATTCCCATACAGCCCCGAGCACCACCTGCTATGTCGATCAATGGACCCTGATTAATCCATTTGTTAGGCCCGCCATAAATAAAGGTTATTAAGATGGTGGAGCGCATTGATCGTGTGCCATAGCAGCAACCGGTCAGATATTGGACGCTTAATCTTAAAAACCAGAAAAAGGCCAAACATCACTACATATCGATCTGATTTTTAAATATAAAGACTACATTTTGGATATTAAAAAGTTGCAAATGTGGCAGGTACACCAAAAAGGAGGAAAGAGTGTTTATTATGTTATGAATTACTGTAAACAGGAAGCAAGAAGACAAAAAGGAAATGGACCCATACATGGCTGGTAGAGGCAGACAAAGACTGTCTGTTGTTCAGCAAAGTTTTATAGTTTTTCACAGCTGCATTTCATTGTAGACTACAATAAAGCACAACACAAAAGAAACTATAGTGGGTAATCACGCCACTCACACTCAAAGGCAGCTGCCCAATATTTCCATCGTGATTCTAAAGTTACTCACGGGTGGCTTCATCTCTACAACATTACATTCATCTCTATACAACATTCTTTAGATACATCAAGGCCTTTTTGCAGAGCGCCAACCAGTGGATGCTTGCCTGACTCTACAAGCTAATAGTAAGCTAATGGTAAACTGCACCTCTACCTCTATTATTATCATCATCATCTTCATCATCATCAGTGAAAAAGTCAACAATTTTATAAACACACAGTAACTTATACAACGTATAAAAAAGGTTAATTCTTTGTTATCTAAGCCTGTGCTTTTCAACTGCGGCGCCATGAGAGATCGTCAGGTGTGCCGTGGGAAATTATTTCACGTCACTTAATTAGTCTATAAAGTGATCATTTAATTACTGCAAATAATCTGCCATTGTTGAGCATCTGTGTCTTTGATGCAGTGACTGGCAGAATAATAAAATACTCTTTCATGTTCGTGTGAAGCAGCATGTAGCGCAATAATGAACTTGTTGAGTTAAGACAACAGACGGTGATGAGACATAACAACAATGGATCAATATTGGAAAAAGAAAAAAGAAGACTCCCAACTGGGCCCTGGACAAAATTATAATCCAGGTGAATTGTCTGGCATGAGTGGTGGTCCAATCAAAGCAAAAACTGTGAGCTCGAGCCAATCCAGCGAGCGTTGTTCGTCTGGATTTCCTTTCACTGGAGATCCAGCTGCACTGACTCCGTTATGCTTAGTGTGTGGTGAAAAGCTTAAATGCAATCTCTAAGCTAAACATCTGCTACTTCAAAACAAAAACAAGGACTATTTTCTTCGACTTCAAGAACACACTAAGAAACAGGTAACTTTAATGAGAAAAGGTCTCCCAGAGCTCTAAAAGCTAGCTACTTAGTAGCAAATTCGAAGCCAAGTCTCAAAAAAAACAAAACAAAACCGCCGCCACACACTGGCAGAGACATTATTGCTACCTGAATGCAAAGCAGTTGTGTATGAGATGCTCAGCCCTGACATGGTTAAAGAAATAGCCAAAGTCCCACTTTGGCAGATAACACAATTGCCAGATGTGTTGATGACATTTCAACAGACACCGAAAGTGAAGTAAAACTTTATATTTTGCAAGGCATTGCCAGAAAAAAAAAGAAGACCGCAAAAATATCAGATCATATCAGAATGTCTTGAACAAAGGCTTCGTTAGCAGAGAGAAAGAGATCCAGATGTGCAGTGCTGGATCTTGCCCCACGAGGCGAGACTTCACCAGCAGACCTAGCGTCTGTGTTTGATGATGTGCACACTTGTTGCTCCTTAAGAACTGGCTGTGGCGCAGCAAAGTACCGACCTGTGTATGAGCTGCAGGAGGAACCAACAGCATTTTTGACTGATGAGAGGTGCGATGATGCAAAGCTGTTCGAAGTGATGAGTGGTGTGCAAAGGCTGCTACACATGCTAGATACAGTTCAGCATACAAATGAACTGAACACATAAATGCAAGGCCAAAATGAAAACCTACTGACAAGGACAGACAAAATGGATTTTGTTTGAAAGGTGCACCTCTGGCAATAACATCTAGAAAGTGCCATCCCTTGGCGTGTTCCCACTCACTCCAAAATGGCAAGCAGATGTCAACAATGCTGCACAGTGAGAGATAATAGAAAAGCACCTAAAAACTCTTTAGAAGTTGTCATTTTATTTCTCCTCACCCGTCACTGAATGACTCGGTCTGGGACCCAGACAGCAACAGTTTTTGGAAAGGATAAGACAGTATAGGACCAGGAGAAACTAGCATGGCTGCCATAAAAACTCAAAAGAGAGCGAGCTACTGAGAGCTATTGAGGAAGAGCTTCATGTGCCATCCATTTTCTTCCACTTATCCAATTCAGTGTCGCAGGGGGGGTTGGAGCCTATTCCAGCTGCCCGAGGACAAGAGGCAGGGTACACGCTGGACAGATTGCAAGTTTCTCACAGGGCTAACACAGAGAGACAACCATTCACACCTACGGCCAAGTTAGAATCACCAATTAACCTAATCCCACTAACTATGTGTCTCTGGACTGTGAGAAGAAGCCGGAGTACCTGCAGGGAACTCACAGAGACACAGGGAGAACATGCAAACTCCACACGGCCAGTTGGTGGATTCAAAAACAGGACGTTCCTGCTGTGAGGCAACGGTGTTGGCTTCATGTGCACATTTCTTCCATTCCTGCCAGTATATCAGCTTTGTGATCATCTAAACAGGGCTAGGAACCAAATAGAGAGACCAAGGCCTCGATTCTACTCTGTTGCGGACACAGACAGCTGGAGACCCGATAAAGCTTGAAGAACACCACGTGTGTAGATGCTAGTTATAATGTAAATTACAGAGTTGTTTTCCTCACGGTCACAAAAAAAAGTCACACAAAAATCCGCACTGACCTTCACAATCAACATTTGATGATGACATTTGCTTCACGCAATTCGTCATTTTATTGGTGGTTTGTTGCTAGACATTTTTCATCTACATGACATTTTTCAGGCCAGTTGACTCACACAGGTCAACTGGCCTGAACGCAGGGGCAAACATGATTGGTCAATAGAACTGGGACTACATATTCATATGCAGACATCTGTTTACAGAGATTACGGTCAATACTGAAAGTATGAGATTGGAACAGGTAATTTGCCCGTTAGGACAAAGTCGGACCATTTAACCTTTAAACATCACCAAGTCGCCCTCTGACATACCGACAACCTGCCCAAGGTCCACCCTGTCTTTTACCCTATGCTAATGTTGTAAGTAGCCAACTCCAATTACACTTGTGTGTCTAGTTATTAGTGGGGTTTCTCCTGTCATGTTTTCTTTGCACTTTGAGTCAGGCTGAAAAAAAGAAGCTAAAGAAAAAGCTGGAAATATGTAGGAAAAAAAACCAACTGGGCCAATCACAGCCAATCCGGTCTTTACAGCTCTGCTATCACTTCCAGAATAAATGAAGACAGAAAACTAAACAGCATTTGTAATGTTACTGTTTGTAGTGTTACTGAAGTTGGACTAGCTGGTATATAATGATGTGCTACGTGACCGCTAAAGTTAACGCTAAAAGTTAACGTGAGGGTTCCTGATGGTTAGGGACAAATGCAATCTAGAGCTGGGCGATATAAGATTTTTTCATATCACGATATGTTTTTTTCATTTCAGGCGATAACGATATATATCACGATATAAGCCAAATAACTATATTTGAAATAATCAGCAGCTTGTTTTGATTTAAATATTTATTTCCCATAATAAGTTCAACAGGGTAGATGTACTTAAGGAACATGAGACTTTTTCAGATAAAAAAAGGCAAATATTGCAAACTACACAAAAGGCAGCCGCTAAAGCGTTTAAGTTTCAAAATAGAACAAACAAAACAGACCACTAAATTGTCAATTCCACTTAGAAACAAAATATTAATTCTAAAAAAATAAATCTTAGTTTGTTTTACAGAAGAACAGACAAAATTGACTAACTTTTGTCAATATCAAATAAACTGAGAACTAAAAGGAAATTCTCAATCTCTCCTTGTTGTATAGCTTAGCTTTTCAAACAGTTTTAACAGTTACTTTAGTCTGACAAAAGCCGAATGACGAATTAGCGCTTTCAGTCAGAGATTGAGCATGCACCGCTTTATTGTATTTCCAGACTTGCTTTCGGCACAATTTACAGTGCGCGCTACTCTGTTTTTTGTCAGACTTGAAATAGCCGAAATCCCTTCACACTATGGAACTTCTATGGCCTTTCCGTTCGACAAGCTCTCCGGCATTGGAACCATCATCTGTTTTCTCTTCGATAACCTTCGGTCACGCTCTCGGTTGATTTTTCTCTAGTCAGCACACTCATTTCCTCCATTACCCGGGCGGCGCGGCGGCTGGCTGCTTCCCAAACAAATACACACGTGCGGCTTGGCTGTACTACTTGTACTACTACTTGGCTGTGCTGTACATAACAAGTCACGTGACGTGACGCTGCGGCTGTGATTGGTTCGGCTCTGCGCTACTTAATTTGGATTGGCTGTTCTTTTTTTTTTTAAGAGCGCAAGAGAGATGAGGCCTATCGCAATAGTTTAATTTTTCTATCGAGAAAAAGTTATTTCGCAATACATATCGTTATCGTTCTATCGCCCAGCTCTAATGCAATCGCATGGCAGGATGCTGTAAACGGACCAAACTTCAGTCAGGAGAACAACTGAGATAATCCATCCACAATATGATGTTAGTCATTAATATACTGCTGCACGGGCTGGGCTGTAGTTACATCGTAAGGTTTTAAAAACTGAGCTTTAAGATGAACAGTGGTAATAAAAACAGAGAGAAGCCGACAGTGATCACTGACTGTTTTTAGGGGCTTGTTGAGATTAAATAGAACAAGATACAAAGCATTAAAACAAGTAAAAAACACAACAGCCTTATTAAACGCAGAGTAGTTTTGGACCCGGAAGCAGGATTCATCCAAGGGCGTAGATTTGGTTTTGGCATTGGTGGGGACGGATGATTCAACCACCGAACCCTGCCCTGTTCCTTTTTTTCCCCCCTTTTTGTCTTTGCTTCTTGATAAAAAAGGAGAATATATTTGCCTACATATGCTATTCTACATGCTTTTAAACCATTTAAAATTACAATCTCTGGTGCAACCGAGATCTCGGCTCAAGACCAGAGGTGGCCGCGCATTCGCCGCTGTCGCATCCTACCTCTGGAATAACCTCCCCCTAGCTATTCGGGCGTCTGATTCAATTCAATCTTTTAAATCTCGATTAAAAACTTATCTGTTTAGCCTTGCCTTCCCCAGCTCTTAGAGCCCACATCCTTAGTCTATTGGAACTTATTTTTATTACTTGTTAACGATTATAATGTTTTAACCTTCAGCCTTTCGGGTTGTGTCTACTATGCCTGGTGTATTATTGGTTAGTTATGTCACCTGCCTGTTAGTATATTTTATGTGTATTTTGTATTTTATGCTTTATATTTGTACTTATTATTGCTCTTAACTCATTCTGTGAAGCACTTTGGCATGCCTGTGGTTTTTAAATGTGCTATATAAATAAAATTGTATTGTATTGTATTGTACAATTCATAGTTTTGTATGTGAATTATATAATGTTAAATTACTATTAAACAAATGACTGACTAAAGTATTTTAGGCTTTAGTTTACTTCAGCCATATTCCATATAAATCAGGTATCATACAAAAATAAAAATACAGTCATGACAATAAAAGAATATCACTTTAAGGACTTAACAACATTACTTCAGTTATAGTGCACCAACATCTCTGATACATTAGCACTAAGGGAACACTGATTGACCTGGTTGTTTTTTGTCCATAAAACTACTCATCTAAGATTACCACAAAGTAAAAGATCTCTCAGCAAAATTATGCAACATTTTAGGCACTATTGCCCCGATCAAATCAGTGAGCTGGGATTTTTTATTATAGACATGAACTACTGTTACAGCAACACACATGGACTACTGGTGCCCCACACAACAACTCAATGTCCACTCTGTGAAGGAGCCAAACACATGCCTTCTCCTCTCATTAACTGAGATAAACTGCTGGCATATTGGTTTTACATCTACACTGTCCAGTCTCTCCTGGTGGACATACAGCAGCATTGTTTAATCTCATTGGAGTCACTGTTGACCTTAGCCATGTTTTTAGTCTTCTGAGAGCACTGAAGCTTCTTTCAGCCTCAGTACATGTGTTTTATCCTCAGATTAAAATTATTATTATGTGCTTGATGTGCCTCACCTTTGGCCCTGGCTCTTCCCCTCTGACTGCACTAGGACATATTGCCACCTGATAAAATAACACATTGATTCGTGCCATATAAAAAGTGAGACTTGTCAGATTCTTTGTCAAGTATACACTAATGAATCAATTTACATCAGCAGCCTAACAATTGTCATGATAATAAATACTAGTTAATCTATAGCACCAAATCATCAGTCAGTCACCTGTGACCTCGCCTCTTCACCTCATCCGAGCTACAACATGGCAGAGCTGCCTCTGTCACCTGATAAATGACAGTGAGACATTCCAAATACATGCAGTCACACATGTGCTTCAAATACAGTCATGAACCACCAAGTCATCATCCATTGGTTCTTCTGTCACCTGACAAATAGGACATACATGACAATAAGAATAAAATGTGGAGCTGCTTCAGTGTTTCTGTCAATGTGTGCAGATCTTGACTCATCAGTAATGTTTGTAGGGTGAGTGCATTTTTAAAACAATTTGTGCAAACTGCACTACAAGGTGGAATATTTGCAAAATCATGACTACCTCATGATATATTGTCTCAAAAATTAACCCTATGTGTCACCAATATTTTAACGTTAGACATATAATTTTAACATCCTCTGTAAACTAATATCCTGGCTTGCTCGAGGCTGCTGTTTTCTCTGACAGTTTCAATCAAAGTTAGAAATGCTACTCTGAGACTGAGATAACTAATAGTGCTGCCTGTTGTGCAGTTAGTTTCCAAAACACGTTATTCATGGTTACATACAATTTTAGACTGATGTGGGCCAAAGCCTAGCATAGCCTGTAACGTTATTATGACGGACACATTTTATGAGTTAACTTGACTTTAAGTGACTTACAGGTTTCTTTGAAAAATACTTTCTTATATCAGGTTCTTCCTTTTTGCTGCCATCCTCTCCTCCTTGCAGGTCCTTACAGCGCAGGCTTACCGCTGCTAAAACTAAACAGAGCTCCCTGAAAGGCTCAGCCAATCACATTGGCCATATTTGTCACATGAGGCAGGACTCCAGTAGAGAACGTAATTTAACTCTTTCTGCATCGCTGGGTGAATGAGACGTTGACAGATTGTTTTTTTCTTTCTATCGGGTTTGTTTTTCTTTACTCGAAGAGATCAAATTATTGGTGGGGACATGTCCCTTCCGTCCATGCCAAATCTACGACCTTGGATTCATCACGTCATAACTTAAAGACTGCATAGTTGCATTTATCTGTAAAAAGTGATTTGGTGCTTATGTAGCGCTTTTCTACTCCACTTGAACACTCGGGGCACTAAAAAGGTGTTTAGAAAGGCTTGCTGTTGAGATGTACCTATGATGTAGCGGGTCAAACACATTTTGACATACTTTAATAAACTTATTTGGTATTTTGGCCTTACTTCTGTTGAACAAGGCTAATGCCATTTCCTACCAGACAGAAAGCCAAGACAATATCCCACATCACACTGTTTACTTGGCAAACCCTCTACATCCATCTCCACCACAAGAGAATGATTGATACAGTTCATCAGCCTTCATTGCCAATGAAAACATCCCCATTATCTCTGCAATAATTACAGTGACATAAAGAGGAAATACAAGATGGTGGAATGGAGACGCCCTCATATCAATGCAATGTTGTTTTTGAATTTCTTGGAAGTGTCAAAAAAACAAAAAAAAAAACAAAGTATAACCTCATCAAAAAAAACTTCCATTCTTTCCTGACAGCGTTAGTATTCTGCTCCATGACAACTCGGGACATTGTTAACCAACTGGTATTTAATTTGGAGCTAGCGGTTTAATGGAATTTGCAGATATTCAGGCGAAGTCGCTGTTTTAATCAACACAAAATCAGTAGCATGCAATTCTTTTTAGCACCTAGCAAATACATTATGTTCTCATGGCTCGGTAGCTAAAAGTCTATATGCTCCCTAATGAACTGCACGCATTGATTGAATTCAACTAATGAAGCAGACGTGAAACCAGCACAGCCCACCTGTGTCGTTTCCACATTATTATTATTGTTATGAGCTTGGATATTGATGACTTATTGATTTCATTATCGTTAAGCTGAAAAACACACCATGTCTGGAAACCAGCAGGGAAAGAAAAGATTCAATTAAATATGTTTCCTATGTGTGTGACCAATAGCCAGACAAACGTGTGTTATAGGTCATTTACCAACCAATACAAATCACAAAGCTATAAAACCAAGCATTGCTCCCATACTCGCTGCCATATAATAATGAATTCCTAGAAAACATATTTAATATGGTGATCAGAGTCCTGAAAAAAAGAGAAGATTGCCTTGAGCTATGTGTAAATCCAAAACAAAAAGGTCGCTTAACTGCCTGATCAGTCCTTTAAAATCTCAGGCGGGGAAAAAAAAAACAAAACAAAAAAAACCCAAAACCCTCAGGCCTTTTTTTTTTTTGAAAAGTTGCTACAACAATTCAATATTCTGCTTTAACTACAACAACAATTTTTTGTCACTATAACAAAGTAACAAAAAAGTCATTGCTGACAATTTTAAAATGCTGTCACATACCATCATGGAGGAAAATCAGTGGAAAATGAAGCCACACTTCACTTGTATCTCCAAAATCCGATGTTTACAGACATGTCCCAAGGACGAGTCACATTCAGGGTTTGATATAAGATGTGAAAATTACATGAAAGACAGGAAAAAACAGCTTTTTCCAGCTGCTGTAGCTTTACTTTTGTCTTATGATCAGCAGTAATAAAAAAAACGAGGGAAAATGAAAATGCACAAGTACAAAATCAAACTATGCCCCTACACTGTGCTAACAGTTTATTGCATTATGAGCAAGTTCAATATTTTTCATTTTTATTTTTAACACTGGAAGGTTTGGCCTTTTTTTTCTTTACAAACTGACAGGAAAGATAGGATAAAATTAAGTGTTTTTTTCTACTAATGCGCCTAATTTCTGACTTCTGTAAAGTCCAGTCTGATGGCTCAAATTGGGTGTATAAATGTAATTTCCAAATTTGTTAGATTTTAAACAAGTTTTTGACAGATTTCTAAAATATTTGTAGTCTTGTTTTTATGACAGGCGGTCTAATAAGTTTGTTAAACACTGTATACAGAATGATGTGTAAAGGGGCTGATATGAACTTCTCACCCACCCACTGATGATGCTGTACATATCCTGTTTAGCTGTAAAATTAATGCTGATCTGCCTTCATGCTCAATAAGCTGAATCAGTCCTAAAAGCAAGCACAATGAGGCCATTTCTGTGACAGAGAGGCTATCGAGTCAGGACAGGGTTTCGTCAGGGTTTACGAAGAAACTGTTACACTATAAGAGGACAAGTTTGCATCAAGTTTGCATCAACCACTCTGACGTCAAACCTCTTACAGCTCCACAAGGGATTGTGAAGCATGACAGGTAGGAAGGGAAAAGTTCCTGTGCATGCATGACAGCTCAAGTTTCACGCTGCTTTGAGACAGTTTATCTATCATTCAAAACAATATTTAAAGCCCTGATGCTGTCATATGTTTTAATATAAATGCAAACGAAAATACAAGTCTCTTTGGGAAGGACGGTAGGCAGCTTGTGCGGGGCAAAGCTCATGAACTGTCAAATCCCTGCGATGTAGTGGTGGCAGCATCATGACATGAAGTGTTTAAGGAAGAGAGAATTTAAGGAAAGGAAGTTTTTGAAGAAAACCTGGAGTGAAAGAATTGCCTTTCAACAACAAAATTTACCAAAGCAAATGACTAACTCAGTAATATTATCAAAGATTCAGATGTTCCAGAATAAATATTTAGCCATCGTATCATTTAGCTTGCAATCAAACTCAGTGGCACTCCACTTCAAAAACAAAGAAAGTGTGTACTCTGTAATCCATCCAATTTGAGAAAATTCAAGGAGAACCTTTTAAAGGTTAGCACAGCAGCAGCATCACTCTTTTTGTAAATCACCCCCCACTTCATATTTTTCACCTGATGGTAATCATCCCATCTTCTGTGGCTCTGCACACTTTGAAAACCCCAGAGATACGGGGAATATTTTGTGGTCTTTACTAATAAAAAAAAGTCAATTAATTGATTAATAGTGCAACTTCATAAATTAGAGAATTGTATGTGAATCCAAAATGGCGCCAGCTGCTAATGATTTTAGAATATCTGAATGGTCATTTAACTTCCTGAAGACTGTGGTAGTATGAAACAAGAACAAAAAGCCCAAGAACACAAACACTCCACGCAAAGCCAAAGATGGCTCGAGCCTTTAGAAGGTTCTCAAAAATAAATGAGTACAGACACTGCAAGCTAAAGCTAGCGTAACAAGTCTACCACAACTATTCAGTCACTTGAAAGCTGGTGAAGTCAAAACGCTGTCAGCAAATATGAAGCACTATTTTGTTTAAAATGCTGATCCTTAATACAGTCATAGCAAGTGTGACTGTTTTTCCTCTTCTCATTCTGGGCGTCTGTTAAAATGGTCAGTGTCAGCTGATGTTTGGAAACTATTGGGCTAAAAATAAGTGTACATCCTGGGAATCAATAACGCCCTGCACTGCAATCCATCATCTCTACAGGTGGATGTTCAGGTTTTTGTGCCATCAAGATAAAGGTTTCATGCTCTCTGTTCACTGTGGGGGAGGGGAGAGACAAAAATAGATATGAAAGTGCTGAAAGTGCGATAAACTGAAAAGCCTTTTCAGTTTATCGATGGGAGTCAATCAAACCCCCGAAAAAAAAGAAAGAAAAAAACCCCACTGCAAACCTAATCCCGCTCATTAACGCTCGGTCAGACTGACTGCTCAGCTTCAGGTCTGACAGCTCGATAAAAGAAATGTGATCCTTCCACCAACCTAACTACTACCTAACTGCAATCAACATGACTACCCAAACACGACATGCTTTCTGATCAAAAATGACATGGCGCTTTATTAGTTAAAGTAAGCTGCTCGTCACCTGACTGCCCTGTACTGTACAAGCGTTCTTACAGGATATCTGATAGCTGTTATCGTGATTTTACTTGGTAGGTTCAGCAGCTGTACACACAAGCCTGCTTTGCTCCGAGTGGCTGCAGATAACTGCAAACACACAGATGACTCAATAGCTGTCAGTGACCCAACAGCGGACTAAACACACAATTTGAACCAATAAGCCTAGTAATAGTGCAGCTTACCTGTCACCATACCGAGTCAAGTCAATGTCTCACAGAACAAGACCTCTGACTGACCTCTGTTAGTCATTTGGCTTTTTCTTCTCTACAATATGCTTTGATTTTAAGATGTAAAATGCCCAGACATTTAACACAATGTTATTAAAATTGAACTAAATCATGAACTTTCTTCTCCAAAGTGCAGAAAGAGTTTTTTAAAAGCCTTCTCACTGCATGCCTCTGTTGCCAGCCTTAACTTTTTGCTGAACAACTTGTTCTCTAAGCAAACTCCTGTCGATACTGTCCATCACCTTAAATCAGCCAAAGCACTACATGTGGTCTCAACTACCAGAGGCGAAAGTATGTGAAGCTGCAGGTCTAAACCTTCATGTCATTAAAGGGTTTCAACTAAAGCACTCCACATTATCAGAACTCCATCATCATCATCAATCACCTAGATAAAAATTCTAACGAATGCAAAACTCGCTGGTAAAATAAACCGAAGAAGCACTACAGCCTCATCTGTGTCCTTTATGTTTCTGCTCTAAAGTTCAGAAAAAGAAACTGAACTCAACAAAACAAGCTAATGTACACTAGCAGCAATCAGCAACATCCCAGGCTGAAAAAGGAAGTTCAAGTGCCAACAACTACAGTTCCTCTGTTGGCCATTTGAGGCTGCAAAGCAAACTTACATCCCTTAGGACTTAAAGTTAGAGGTGTGTCCACTCTCACTGCACTGGACCTTTTATTTATTTTTATTGTAATGTAAATGGTGGTGTATTCAACACCATGTTTTCTTACCAATGTGTCCACAGCAGAGGATTTGCCATTTCTGCTGCCTTTTAAAATGTTAGCATTCAAAAACTGCAGTTCTAATAATGGCCTAGACTCCCATATTAACACAACTTTACACCATTAAATGCATGGTTCAGTATCAAGTTATAAAAATTGTTACAAAATTGTTACAACCTACATGGAAACAATTACAACAGTTTTTTCAACAGGTTGCCAGTCAGAATCTGCTAGGATTCACCTCACCAAACTCGAGTCACTGACTTCTCAACCATGATTCTGCTGTTGTGCCCAGAGTATGTTTAATGAAATTATCTGACAAATAACATGGGATTTCATGTGGTACAAAGCTTCCAAGCAGTCTGCTGTTCCACTTCAGTTGATTAAATAGTAGTTTTTTTAGAACTGATTACTTAGAACTAATTAGCAGGTATCTGTGTATCTAAGCTGAGCCAACAACTTAGCACTCGCTGTCTCATCTATATACGGTCACTTCCTGCTCAAAAGGAAACAAAAACAGACAGACGGACAACCAATCTACGAACCAGTAATGACTTCAAAGTGGCTTCAACCACCTTTCAAATACTGCGTACAATCGACACTGATATCGTTAATCATGTTTTTCAGAAAATAAAAAAACCATTCAAATGCATTCTGAATTCCCCAATCCCCAGGCTAGAGTCAAACTCAAAGCTAAATTCTTTTCTGCATACGACACACAAATAAAGCGCTCGTAGCCCAGACATGTGAAAGGACACATTCTTCTTACAAGTTTACAAATGAGGACGGAGGGCCTGAAAATGCTCTGAGCAATGAAAGATTTAACGTGGTTGATTTAGCATGACTTCCTGATAGGAATGTCCATTTCAGCTAGCCCATATTACCTCTTTTAAATCAATAGCAGCTCCACATTTAATGATGCCTTCATTTCCCTGCAGCTTGACACCTCAGCGGGCACTGCGGAGTAATTCAACTCATGTCCTAACAGCAGCGAAGTTTTAAATTTTCATCTGGGTGAATTTCTACAATCGGTGCAGAGTTTCTGAGGGTTATGTACAACTAAGTGACATTTGCCATCATTATAATGGCAGTGCTCTGTAGCCGTGAGGCAATAAAATAATCAGGTTGGTAGCACTGCAGTGGATCAAACGGCAGCTTTAAGGGGAGCTGAAACACACGGTGACCATTCATGTGGGAAACCCTTTGAGGTTCCCCCTGAAAGCGTAGCATTGGTAGCTGCTAATCAAGCAGAATGAAATGAATTGGCAGTGTAATAAAGACGAGGGTAGCCAGTGATTTGCTGCTGTTTAAAGACTGATAAGCTCTTGAAGCACAGCGTGTAGCATCAAGGAGTTTGATTTGTCTTTTTAATGAGTTGAATTTTTGAGAACTGGCCCCGTGGATAACCATTTGACCCACCCTGTCCTATAAAGCAGGAATTTTCTGCTGTAGTTACAAACCACAAGAAATCCTTCTAGGATAAAAATCAATGTTCAATCAATACGTTACATGAAAGATGGTATCAGAGTTTGATCTTTTTGTGGGAACTGCTGATTAGAGGGGAAAAACCATACTATAATATTTATCGTTTTAAAATAACAGTGTTGAACATTTCTAAAGCTGTATCTAAAGCATCAAAACTCATTAAATTAAATCAACAATCTTAGATTTCCTGTTTTATTGGTTCCAGCTTAAAACTAACACAGTCCCATCAGATATATGAGCATGAAAATGCAGCTATACAAGTCTCTATGAGCTGAGATAAAAGGAAAAACAGCCTCTGTGACCTCAAAGCAGAGCTCACACAGGAAACATCCTCAGGCTCTTGAATTACTCCTGGACATGGATGAGAAGAGAAATTACCCTGTCCTTCATCCGCCAGCTCTGCGCCAGGGCCTTGGAGCCCTCAATCTTCTCTGAGTGCCTCTTCTTCATGAAGGCCAAGGGAAGTTTCCAGTCATTCATATCGGCCTCCTCTTCCTCAGCGAGGCCCACGGCCGGTGAATGAAGCAAGTCTGAGTCCATTTTCATCAGGGCCCTGCTGGGAGAGCGCTCATGTTAATGTCACTGGTTGGATTTTGAAGTGTCTTTAGCTGTAGCTACTGGGTATCCACAAAAAGATTTGTAGGCTCACTTTAGCCATTTAATTACTGCATATAGTCAATACTGACACTAGTCTAAAAAATAAATAATTAAAAAACTTAAATCTTAAATTTGGAGAAATTTCCAGTCCAGATGCAGCCAAATGTGCTAAATTTGCTAATCAAAACATACTGTGCAGCTATTTTATTAAGTAATGGAAGATAAATAATATATAAACACAGTAAAAACAGAATATATACACAACAGATGTAAGCATCCCTAAATACATTTTTGGTTACCAACTGAGATATTCATAGGAAAATTTAAACAGCAATAAAAGCGCGCTGTCAGATAACTGCAGTAGGCCTGTTCAGAGAGCTCGAGACTTGGATCCAGATTTAGATAAATTTATTCATTCAAACATCTTCAGTGTTTAAACAACATGTAAGAGAACTTTTGCTTCCTTTTTTGGTTATAAAAATAAAACATTTGATTATATTATCTTAGCACTAGTATAAAAAAAATTAACAATCATGACTTAGATCCACAGGTCTCTCGGTGCAGCTGTTGAAGTCCTACAGGATGAAGACCTGACCTCAGAGGCAGCCGTCCCTGTTTGTACGTTCTTGGACATGTTTGTCCCTCTTGGCCATGCTACCACCACAAATACAAGCCATTTCTTTTGGGCCAAAGTCCACTTTGTCAATATGGATCACCCATCATCTGATAAAGATCCGTCCTCTTAAATCCTTCCTATACAGGATTGGTGAGGGCCAGGGCTTATCCAAGCTGGCATTAGAAAGCAGGTCTAACACAGCCAATTTATAATCACAAACACACCTCACAAGCATTGTGGGAAGAAGCCAGAGTACCCAAAAGAAACCCATGTAGGCACAAGAACAACATACAATCTCCACACGCTGTGTGGACCAGGGCCGGCCGGCACATTCAAACAGTTGTTGCTGTTTGCTGACCTCTGCACTGTCCATTCTGTAACTTGGATTGAAAAATCTATCTCCAGTTGTAAACAATGGGTACACCAAAAGCCCCCCAAAGGCTCGGTCATCATCAGACTGCTACTGTCCCATACAGTAACAACAGGTCCATCCCTTCTTGTACTGTTGTTACGGGCTATACTAAGCAGGCTGTTTCTACACTCAGATAATAATCTGATTATCAACACTGGCTGCTGACTTTTCCACTTTATGCCCTTTAAGTCATGGGATGGTGGTTATGAGTCATTTTTATGCCGTGTGAATCTGATGCTGTGAATCCTGTTTGAATGAAACCCACAACAGCAACTGAAACCAAACACACTCACATCTGGCTTCCTCCACTTTATTTTAACAGGCTAGCTGCCTGACTCTGTAGTAAAGCAACAGCTGCAGAGGTGTTTCAGCTCTACAGCTGGAGCCACGGCAGAGGAGGTCGATGGGTTTTATCTTTAGTGCCTCTGCATTCGTGCTAAAACGGCCCAGCTGTGTTAAACTTGTCTGCACGGATGCTGGCGAGCAGCAGGCTCAGTCCAGTCCAGCTAGCTAAGCTAAACTAGCGCGGCTAATGTAACAGCTCTGCTGCTGTCAGGTGTCAGACTGCACCGAGGCCGGTAATATTCACTTAAAGCCTTTTTAAAGCGAGGCTCTGAAACCACACACGCGTGACAGAGATAAGAGGACCGAGCAGATGTGCAGATAAGGCACGGAGAGTGTCAGCGAAGCGTGCAGATGCAGACCTTGGTGCGGTGGGATTATCAGCCCGGGCTGTGGAAGCTCTCCTTCTCCGGACAATGACAGACACGGTCGCACACACAATCCTGGTCAGCAAATTGTAGGGCAGCGTCCAGAGCCTGTAGAGTAAGTCAAAGCCGTCAAATCCGAGCTGCACGGGCGCGTGTTTGCAGGGGAATCTGCGGCTCCTCTCCCCACGGCTCTTCGCTATGGGAAGGGGCTGCAGGCGAGGCCCATCTTCACACGGACAGTCTGCCACAGCCACACGTAACGCCGGCCGCACTTATCAATGACTGGGCTCGCGTGGACTCCTTCTACGTACCAGCGGCCCTGGTAGTCGGCTCCGAGCGACAGTCTTCGAGGAAATCTCAAATAATTCCGAGAATTTCTCCGAAGAGGCACTTCTTCAGCACTTCTGCAAGGGCGCAGCCATCTTGGGTTGAACCCAGAATGCACTGTTGGGGCGGCGAAGCTGTCGTGAAACGTCACAGCTGTTGTTCCTGGCGTCACTCACCAAAATATAAACACACGTACTCACGTCAGCCTGAAGCCTTTGAAACCTGCACGACAAAGTGGCTTTGAGCTGTCCTTGCACGAAGGTTGTAACTAATGAAAGGTTGTAACTGAAGTCTTTGTAATACTTGCAGTTTTAGCGTAAGTGTACATTTACCAGCGCAAAACCTTTTTTTTCCCTTCAAAAAGCATTTACGATTTTGTAAATACTTTATTTAAATGATAATGGCCATTTTTTGTCAATGTTTTTTTTTTTTTCTTGAATCGAAATTAGTATTTCTTACATATAATTTTTATGACTTTTTCCCGTATGTTGCTCTATCACCAGATTACTTCAGCTTGACAAGGTGGTTTGCTTTGCTGCTTCCTTTGGAGGGACAAATCCCACTGTTTAGGAAAAGGTGCTTTGGAATTAAGAAAAAGAAGTTATTATGGTTTTGGTTTTCTTTCTTCTCCTGACATTTTTCCCTTGAATTTAATTGTAGTATTCTTTATAAGTATTGAACTTTATGTTCTGCATCTTCAACTTACAGTAAAGTTCAAAGAAAGAAAAAAAACTTCAGCTTGACAAAGTGCTTTACAACTTCATTTGAGAAAACAAATCTCGTTATTTAAGAAAAGGAGCTTTGTTATTTTTAAAATGAGAACTGAGGTCTGGAAACAAGGACTTTTCCCCCCCCCAACATATTTTTCCCAACTACCTGTTTTATGTATCAAATTTCTATTAAAATGTGACTTCATAAAATCCCAAATAGGTTGTGATGTTATCAGCTTGGTTATTAGCTTACAGAAATAACTTGTACCCCATGCGTGGTTAAATACGTCTCACCACAGCTCCACCAATTATTTCCAGTAGGCTTAAATGTATTGAACTGCTGCCATGCAATTGGTTGATTAGATATTTGTGTTCATAAACAGCTTAAAGGCTGTACTTAACAAGCGCTTGTGAATCTGGTCCTTATTTTTGTACCAAATGTCCTTATTTTTCCTTATTAAAGGGAAAAGCTTTAACAAAAAAAATAAAGAATACACTTACACAGGTTTGTGGCCATATTTATTCAGCGATAGTGGGAAAAAGCACTTGCATGGATCCTTCCTTCCTTTCATCCTAAACACCAAAATATTTGCTTTAATTGTGAAACTATTTCAGGTAATTTTGCTGTCACTTGGGGGGACATTTGCTAAATGGCATTATTTTTTAATCAGTACCAGCTAACATTAATTTAGTTGTTACACCATAAGCCATACAGTATTTATACAATCAGTTGACTTGTTGTATGAGTAGGACGTCAATACTATTGAAATGGACTGACATTTATACAGCAGTTCTCTTGCTTAATAATCACCCAGTGTGCTTTAAATTACCAGTCACATGCACACAAGTCTCCTGGACAATTTCGAATAATCGACTAACCTAACAGGCATGTTTTTGGACTGTGAGGGGAAACCAGAGCACCTGGAGAAAACCCACTTAGTCACAGTTTAAGAACATGGAAACTCTGTACAAATAAAATCCTCAGGAGGGCTCAATCTCAGAGCCATCTTACTGTGAGGAAATAGCACGAGCCACTGATGCCACTCATAGTTATCCCATTATGGGAAATGGCATCTGGGTTAAACTGAACTGAATACCCCCTCAAAAGAACTTCTCAAGCATCCAAAAAGTTAGAATCATTGGATGAAATCTGATACAGTGTTCCAGTAACCATATCATCCATTTTCTTAACCACTCATCCAATTCTGAGTCACGGGAGGCCAAAGCCCATCCCCACTGTCATAAGCTAAGACGTGGGATACAACGTGGAGAGGAACAGAAAAAAGGCAATAACTCACACTCACACCTGAGGGGAATTTAGAATCACCTGTTAACCTTACATGTGTGTCTGAGAGAATCCACACACAGTGGTGCAATGGTTATCCCACTGTCATCCCACACCAAGAAGGTTCCTGCTTTTAAACTGCAGGCCAGCTGAAAAGCTGGAGCCTTTCTGTGTGAAGTGCATAGATTTCATTAACATACTGTAAATAAAACAGAAATGCAATAATAGAGTGAGGTTCAGAAAACAAAAATAGATTTCCATAGCTTATCTCATTCTCCGTTTCAAGTGTTACCAAACTGGATGGAAAGTATGAACTACTCTCTGAATGCAGTCTGACAATTTCTGAGAGGCTAAAACTTGCTTCTGTCTGACTGCTGTAAAACTGACTGACAGTGAGCTGTTGGGATGCTCATCCTTTTGGCAGGCTGATTTCTTGGTCAACTTTCTACTTGGTTGTTTACTCAGCTTGTCCCAGCAGCCTACTCTCGGAAAGGTCCAGATGGTTTCAGATGTCTTCCATTTCATAAATATTTAGGCCATATTCTCCCCAGAACACTCAAACCTTTAGAAATGATTTTATACCCTTGGCCTGATCTGTGCCTCACCATAGTTTAACCACACAGGTCTGTAGAGAGTTCTTTGGACTTCATTGCACTGATATTACCCCGATAAGCAGCGTGGATTGCCTGCAGGACTTTTATCTGCACATGTGTATGCCTCACTATATTATCCCCAATCAACTCAGTGTGCCACAAAGGGAATCTGGCGAAGTTTGAGACACATTTCATGAATAATTAAAGCAGAAAGAATAAACCAGACCAAAAATCTGGACCGAAATCAAGAAGATGTTTGTAAATGAGAGATTTATTTAACCTGAAAATGTGCACATCGCCCCTCAGTAGTTCATAAGGAGTGTTGTGTTATGTGTAAGTCATAAATGTGCCCAAACCCAGCCATTTAGACTGGCTTTAGCTGTGCTTTTTAAACCAGTATAGCAAACTGGTGGAAATTAGGAAATTAGTTTCTAAAATTAGAAACATTCTGTCTCAGAGTGATGCTGAAAAACTAGTTCATGTATGTATTATTTCTAAGCTCGACTATTGCAGTTCATAATTATTAGGTTTTCCCAAAAGCCTTTAAAGTCCAGTTGATCCAAAATGCTGCAGTGAGAGTCCTAACAGGGACGGAGCATATTTCTACCATACTGGCTTCTCTTCATCGGCCCCCTGTTAAATCCAGAATCCACTTTAAAATCCTTCTCCTCACATATAAGGTCTTGAATAATCTGGCCACATCTTTAAAGACCTCATAGTACTGTAGCACCCCATTAGAGCACTTCGCTCTCAGACTGCAGGCTTACTTTTGGTTCCTAGGATAATTAAAAGTAGAATAGGAGGCAGAGCAATTCAGTGCTTGTGTTAGCATTCTTCTACATAGTACAATCCACACACCACATACTTACTTTCATAATTGCATTAATTCAATAGTGCAGTGTTGTCTCTCATTGAATACTGCAAGCTGCCCATTTATTGCAGCATTTTATGATGACTGACACTTTCTGGGCGTTTGTGTCAAACCTCTGATCACACAGTCTTCTAAATTGAAGGCAATTTAAGCATAAATAATGCCACATGTCATGTAATGTAAATTAGCACTTGTTAAAATCTGTTACCTTTGTTCGTTCTGTTAATTTTCCTTAATTTGGTCTCATAATGATAATTGAAAAAATTAAGTCAGCTGTGAAAATTCAGACAAATAACAACTCGGCTCAGGAGAATAATTCAAAGTTCCAGTTTTTACACAAGTTGCTGAATTATTGATGTCATAGTCAAAATATGATGAAGATAAAAAGTAAATTTTTGGTTATTTGTAAGAAATTGTTGATCAGTGCTGTAAAGTCATGTTTTTCAATCATTTTCCTTAATATTTAATTAATTGTATCAATAAGCTGCCATAAGCTGCCCTGCAGTGTGACTTTGAAATATTAGTTTAACTTAGAGATTAGTTCTGTTTGTACGTTCTTGGTTATCCAGGTGATTTCGAGAACTTGGGAAAAAGGCAGCTGGAGTTTTTTAGGTTTTCATCAAAGACGCAGCTTCTGTTCTATAACAACTGGTGGAAAGTCCCAGGTAATAAACCCTTAGTGAGGGGCTATCTACTTTGGAGGTGATTCTAAGGGTCGTTACACCTCTATTCATCATGTGAGTTGTGATGCGAGCTGGTGTCGTAAGCCCACATATCTGCTCAACGATAGTCGTTCACAGCAAGCATAGATGGCCTCTTTTACTCCTCTCTCCAACAGACTTCCTTCTCGGCCCAAAATGTGAACTTTGGCATCATCAAAAGCGTGACCTTTGTCCTAGTGCAGATGTACAGCTGAGTCTTGTCCTGCTCATCTATGTTGTGCCATATTTTTGTGGAGCGGATGTTTGGTGTCTCCTGTTTGGAGATCAGAGCTCTCCTCACTGCACTGCACCGTATACGAGCTTGTTAAGCTTTTGTTTGGCTGCTTTGTCCTTGGGATGCAACAGTTTTTGTCTGAGGGTGTTGCTGGGTTTGAAGTGCACTGAAATGTCATGCTTGGAGAAAATTCTTCTGAGTTTCTCTAACAAATCTACAATGCTGTTTTGTCTGTTAGTCTTTTTCTCCCTGGTTGTTATCTGACATTTCTTTAATTGTTTGTGTTCCACTGGGTGCCGGGAGTCAAAGAGCTGGTATTAGTCTCTGTGTGTGGATTTCAGGTAAAATTCATTGTTGAGGCTTCCACGCTCTATAAATGAACACAACACATTCCAGAAATGGTAACCTTTTCCTTTGTATCCTCTGTGGTGAACTTGATGTTTTTATCCACTCAGTGGAAAACACATCAAGTGAAGGACTGGACCTCTTGGGTTCTGATTTTGACCCAGGCGAAGCTGACATATCTGAACCCAAGTCTTGTCCCCATCAAAGAGCCCAGAGCTTTACTTTCCACTTCCTTCACTTAAAGGTTGGCTGTGTTGGTGACAATCAGTAGCCCATGGCACATGCATGTTTTTACCAGGAGACACCCACATTGTATCTGAAATATGGGGTGGTAAGGCAGAGGTCCAACAGGGTGCAAACCTAAACAGGGGTGAAGCTTGTTTGAGGAGCTGTCTTTCTGTAGTTGTTTCCTGACAGGATCAACTGCCTTGATTGTGGGTATATACGTAAAAAGTGAAACAACATCAAACGACTGCATGGTTTCACCTGGAGTCAGCAGATGAGTTTTTACTGCTAACGATGGGTCAGAAAGGGGCTCTTTCTTTATGATTCTTGGGAGGTCCATATATACAGGGTGTAGCATCGTTGGGGTATTAATATGGCTTCCCCCACCTCAGGTTTTTCAGGATGTTATAGATAATATATTATTTTCTTCTTGTAGCTGCTGTGGGGTCTCGCCTCAAGACCTTGTAAGTGCTACTGTTGCTGAGGACTGTGGTAATTTTGGAGTGTTAATCAGTTGAGTTGAGAACAGCAGTGCACCTTCCCTTGGGGAAGGCCTGCTTGGACCATGATTGTATCTCCTCTTCCTCCAAGTGTAAACCCACATGTGTACAAAAACAGTTAATGTATATTTTTAACAGAGAGCTGCTAAAATGCTAAAAAGCAACATTTACATTCATTTTTAGTAATATTTATTAGAAATAAGTCTAATATATTCTCCCTCCATGAGTTTTTAGAGCTTGTCTGCTAAAACCAGCTGCCTGCTTTGGACATTTAATTACGCTGACATCAAGCTACGAGTGAATTAATAAAGTTGGGATTGAACATTAAATGATTAGTTAAAAAGCAGTTTCACATTGTCTCATTATTTTCACACGGTCATTTTTGCCGTACAAATTTCAGCTGCGGGTCCTTCTAAAGTCAGGCGTGTCTTTAAAACGAAACACTCATTTTATTTGTTCTTGTTCAACAAAATAATGAGGTTTAGTGTGCACAGCCTTGCTTTTCTCATCACCTGCAGGAGTCAGGTGAACAGTGCATCTTCACACATGATTTGTTCCAAACATCCTTTTGCTGTAAAGCTTCACACTCATTTCTCAAACAGCGGGAGCCAAAGGTTTGTTTTTGAAAGAAGCCTCGTGGAGAGAGAAAAAAATCAGTAGTCTGTGTACTCACTCAGGCAGTCGGTCGTGACATTACTGAGAGCTGTTTAATTGAGGGAGTACAATCAACATGTTTATCAGTTTGTTCTAAGTCAACAAATAGATTTGCTCTGAGGCCTTGATGACTTTAATCAAGCACAACATGGTCTGTCTTGGGCACAGAGGACAATGCTGCGCTCTGATGACTAACAGCTTTCTTTGGGCTGTCAGCTCATCAGAAAACATGAAAATGCTACACCAGATGGATGGAGCATGAAAATATCCCTGTCTTTGCATTCGCCAGCGCGACAATCATTGCTATGGCCTCTTGGCTTACCGCACTAGCAATCCGGTGTGCAAGAAACTCACAGGTATATATCTGATTCTCAGCCACAGTGTCCACTGCAGGGGGGAACCAATCCAATCTCCCAGGTGTGATAGAGGTTGGGACCCTGGAATGACTGATATCTAATGGTGGTGAGAAAAAAAGAGGAGATTAGTCTACTTTTTTCTCCTCATGTGCTTTTCTGTCATGTAGAGACTAAGGTGACATGATCAACTGGGCTAGATCTCAGGAGCTGGTGCCAAATAAGACTGGGGCAGGAAAAGGCTTATAATCCCTTTTCCACAGATTGATTTCTACAAGACCAGAGAGAAAAGAGACTAATGAATGTATAGATTTGAGGAAGTGAGTGTTCATAGGAAGAAGCTTTGCTATCATGTGATCCTCGAATAGGATGTCAATATACGGGTGACTCCTGTGAAGAAGAAGAGGTGTACTGGAGCATCAATCGTTGGCTCGTCTGCAGTCATATTTTAGAGAAATGTTGTCCCTCAGAAACCTTTTTATTCACCCAGCACTTTAATAAATCAAGTTCAACAAGAAATAAAATGCATTAATAAAACATAAAAATCATAAAATATGAGTAAGTTTGTTTTTTTTTAAAGTGTTTTAATCCTGCATCTATTGCTGTTTAAGCCAAGTTTACAGCACATCAATAAAATCAGCTACAGTGATTAATGCTTTGTTCTAAGTTGCATTATGATGATCAGTATTTACCCTCTGAGCAGCTCCGATGCGAGTCTCAGGCTTCATAATTCACATTCAAGGTTGACTGAGAATATGAATTGTAAATCCATCAAGTCCCCAACTGAAATGTGAAAGACAGGCTCACACTGTTTGCCTCAGTGTGGGCTTTAAATGATACTCACAGGAGGTTGATATTTACATAGATATCAGATTATTTTTTTATTGTTATTATTTTGGTTGTTGGAGGCTGCAGGCACATAGTTGCTTATCCTTCCTGCATGTTGAAAATGAGAGCTGCATAGACTCTGGGGTGCAGGCTGTGGCAAATTGGTGACAAGAGTAGAGCTGCTACTAATGACTGTTTCCACTTCTGGCTGTTGATTGCAGAAAATGACCAAGTGAGTAACTCCAGAATGCAAGTTTTTGACATCTGATCTCTTGTTTCTTTTTGCCAAATAGACCAAGACTCAGCAAATACGGTGGTTACTATATGCAAGACAAGGCCCCCTCATCAATAATCAATACTGTTTCCAATTACATTTCTTTGGACTAATTGCTGCAGTTTTGGTTAGGAGGTATAATTAAAATGCCCTCCTAAATTAATGCCATAGGCGGGTGGACACAGGCCGAAAATGTTTTACCAAATGAGGAGTGAGCAGGCAGAGATTAAAAACTCTGCCAGTAACTCTGCAAGACCCACTGACTTTATCATAGCTTAGCAAGAAGAACTCACTGGCAGGGCATACTGTAAAAAATTCAACAGTCTTTAATGGGAACAATCAGGTAAATACACAAGTTAAGGTTTGCATTAATACTCAAAGCTGGGAATGAAGAATTGTTCTTTTTCACGTTTACAAAGTCCAATTCTCTGAAGGTCCAAAACAAGTAGAATTTTTCAGAATCGTTTCCAGTTGACAGTTTTTCTCTTGGTTTTTGCAGGTGTGTTTCATCAAGTGCAAGGGCCGTCAGACTAGCATGTCAGGGAGCCATCTAGCACGAAGGAGGGCACGGCAGGTAAGCACAGGTTCACAGAGTAGCAAAAGTGTGACATCAAAGGGCAGCCTGAGTTTCACTGCAATACTAAGGGAGCAACAAGCAATGAGAGAAGAGTTGGAGGTAAATACTCTTGGTAAGTGGTAATGAGCTGCAACTGAGCTAACCGGTGCCAGAAGAAGTTATGCCAAGCACACACCCACACAGATGATAGAGGGAGGCAACGGGAGGAGAACGTAGAAGCACAAGAGTTTTCAGTGTGAGACGTGATCTCTGACTGTAGTCTTTGTTATTATAATGTGGTCGTTAATTCATAAGGTTTGTTTTAAACCCAGATCCTGTCACAGTCTGGCTGAAGCTGACTGTGTGGGAGTGAGGAGGAGGACCCAGGTTCAGACACGGAAGGAGACGGAACTGAGTTTATACAAAAGGCGAGCCGTTTATTAGGCTGAAAAAACATGAATACAAAAATGAAGCAAGGTGAACAGGGGGCGAGAACTAAAACATTAACTATGACGACTATGACAAAAGTTACATGAACATGATTCTGGACAGGTGCATGCGAGGAACTATGAAGAGGAAACATGAATCATGAAAGAATTTAAACCTGAAGTAACGTGGAGGGAGGAAAACAGACGACCTGACGAAGACTGAATGAAAATACACAGACTAAATACACACAGGAGGTGATCAGGGGAAGTGGAAACACATGGGGAAACAACTGATTGGATTTAACACAGTGACACCACAGTGAAAGTAAAACAAAACACATTGAACATGGAAACACCAGACTCTTCAAAATAAAACAGGAAACACTGAGAGACGTAGACATGGCAACACAAGCTTGACACACAGACAAAACACATGGGGAGACGCATGAGAACTGATAAGGGAGATGAGAGCATGGGTGTAACTAAAAGTAAAACAATGAGGACAAGAAAAAGACTCATAAATCATGAGACATAGATGAAACAAAAACTAGAATAAAACTTGACAAAATCCTGACTAATAATACCTACAACACAAGAACTTAACATATTTTCAATATAATAGAGAAAATCAAAAATACAAAATAAACTCAAAATCCTTTTCTGACTTTGGTTGGAAAAAATACGCATGTCCATGTCAGTGTGAGTGTACATAGTGTGCAGTCTTACGCACCTGATGCACTAGAAAGAAAAGAAAATCCACTACAACACTTTTTCACTCGCATTGTTTTATTTGCAAAATACATTTTTCACATAAAAAAACAAACAAAAAACATCTCAAGAAAGTGGAGATGATTATGCTGATTATCACTACAGGTTGCAGCTTCCCAGAGCAGTGATTTTCCCCCCAGAGACTGTACATATGTCTGCTGGGCTACACAGCGGGTAGTCTTCTTCCTTGAGCTGCAATTCTGGTCCCCAGACTTCAAATCTGCTCAGTGATGCGGGGAGCCCAGGCAGCAGCTTGATGTTTGGTTAAAAACATCCAATCATCATATTAGAAAAAAAGTGAAAACACATTACATATTCATCATGCTGAGGAAAAACCTTAAACATGCTGTCGTCATTTAAAAGTTATCTCACACTCAGTGGATGTGGGATGCAGGCTGACGGTTAGAGGAGGCTGTTGTTTGCTTTCAGAGCCTTATATTAAGGGAGAGGCAACATCTGGCTGCTGGATGTTGGCAGATCTAAAGGCTACAGGTGAAATTGCACAATGTATAGATGCTGCAGACACTTTCTCATTGCTGGAAAAGACTGCAAGAATCAGGGTTCACGCTGGATGCTGCCATTTAAGGCTTGAGTCTGAGCTGGTGGCATAAAGCTGCTGTAATCAACTGCGGCTGCAGACAAAGGTGGAAATCGTGCACTGGGAGAAGCTGCAGGTTTCGGGTCAGGCTTCGGATGAGAGGCTTCGGAGGCTGCTGGATTGAAGCGGCAAAAAATGAGGCTGTGGGTGGCTCCTGAAAGATGTTGATGGAAGGCTGGGTTCACTTAAAGTTCAGGATGCATGAGGTAGAATATGGAGCATGGATGTTTGCTGCTGTAGGTGGAGAATGAGATGTAACTCGATGTCAGAGGTCGCAGTTGAGTTTTGTGCCAGAGTTTTTTCTTGTATCAAGGTCAAGCCTGTGTCTGTTTAATATTTACAGCTGATTTCAGTCTTTTTGAGTCTTTTGATCAATATTTACAATTTGATTTTTTTCTACAGAATGTTTGTATTTAGCAATGTTTTGCTTTCCTTCCCCAAGAAGGCTCCCGGGGATCCGGTTCATGTGAGATGTCCACTTCTATAAGAGGAGGATAAACATTGTCCTCATGTAATTCACTGACCATCAGTAGTCCATTATCACCCTCTTGTAAACTAATCTGTGGACAGTTAAGTTTCTCCCAGAGGCGCTGTTTTATGATACGGCCAAGCTGAACAGTATATGGCCGGGGCCGCCCATTTTTATATCTGTAAGACAGGAACACACACAAATTAATTGTTTCTGATTTAAAAAATATGAGAGAATCTCTCTTAGTTAATTTTCCAAAAAATAAAGAGGAATTTCTCATTATTCTTATTTTAGATTTAAATTGGGTAAAGTGTCTATGAGACAGATTTTTAATTATTTTAATAAAAATCAACTTACTTGAGCATATCATCCACTACAGAGTGGTAGATCTTCTGATACTCTTCTACGGTGTATCCATGGATCAACAGAGGTGTCTCTCTCTGCTCCAGGACACCACCGGGGCTCAGCTCAGTGGGAGAGGCCTGAGGAGTGGGGAATAAATCCTGGACAGGAGAAGTAGTTGATGGCTCAGTGAATCCTTGGGCCCGCGCAGGTGTCAGAGCAGCAGTGCTAAGTTGTGTTACAGTGATGACCTGATGGAGGTCAGGACAACTGGAAGCTTTGGCCTCTGGGATGAAATCCTGGACCTGGAATAAGCGAAGAGCCGATTGTTTCTAATTTAATGACTTTGTTTTATTTGTTTCTATTCTAAGACCACATGGGTGTTTATTTTTCCAGATATATCTGAATTTAGAATGCCCACTCTGTCTCAATCAGTAAGCGCAGCTATTACCTTGTTACAGCCAGCTCCAGAGGTTTCCTGACAAGAGGATACTCTTTTCCTCTTCCTGCAGCGGCTATTGTCCTCCAAGTAAAAAGCCTTGCCACACTGCAACAGCACAAACAGGTCTATGTTAGAATTAAGGGTGAATAAGGTTAAAGTGACAACAAGTGTTGAATAAAAAGGAATTTAAAAAAGAATAATAATCAAATAAAGAGTGTTTTGTCGTGCAAGCCTTGTCACATATTATCTGCATCTATTGGAAGTAAATAATATTAATGAATCATATATTTTAAAAGTATAAAGCAATGAAGTTATTATATTGTTCTCTTTGCACATTTTTTTTTTCATTTAAGTATTTTCACAGCTGGAAAAGATGCTCAGATCTTTTACTGATGAGTGTCCTGCACAGTAAGCTTAAGTGTTACCTTGATAAGGGCGCATCCAGGCTGAACAGAGCCGACTCTTTTTCGCTTCCTGCAGCGGCTATCATCCTCCAAGTGAAAAGGCCTGCCACACTGTAACAACACACAGACACAGATGTTAGAACAAGGGTAAAAAGAGCAGCTGGTAAATTTTATTGAGTATTTCTTTAAAAAAAATTGTTTTAAGAAATATTTTGCTGAATATGTCTGCATCTAGTGAAAATAAAGATAGTAAATACTCCTGCACTAGTCTAATGAGCTTGGAAAGAAAAGAGACTGGACTTCGTCAGGTTTCTTTGAAGATGTTTCACCTCTCATCCGAGAAGCTTCTTCAGTTCTAAGAGCAATTGGTTGAGAGTCTCAGATTTTGAGCCCTCACGAGGGTCATGGACCCCCTATTGCTCCTCTTGCCTAATCACACAAGGTGTGAAAACGCGTGTAAGTCACAATCAGCCAAGGTTTTGGGTGAACCCATGGTGAAATCTAGCCCCACCCTATCATGTGATTTACTGAGGTCAAATGGCCCAGGATGTGAGTGGGCGTTAAAGCGTCTGGGAAGGATCTCAAAACTGGATTATTGATGTCAGACCGTTGGTGTTGTAAGCCACCGCCTCTGTTCAAAGATGGTCATTCACAGCGGACATAGATGGATTTCAAACCATCTGTCTTCTCTGTCCAAAATGTGAACATTGGCATCATCGAAAGAGTGACCTTTGTGGACAGCCAAGCCTTGTCCCGTCGAGGTTGTGCCATGCATTTATGAAGTGGCTGTTTGGTCTCTCCAATGTAGAGGTCTGAGCATTCCTCGATACACTGTACAGCAAACACTATGTTGTTAAATTTGTGTTTAGTTTTGTCTTTGGGATAAACCTGTTTTTGTTTGAGTGTGTGGCTGGTCTGAAACGCCTTCAAGGAAACTTAAAGAAATCCAGACGCTTTTCTTTCCAAGCTCCTTAGACTATGATGACCTGGGTGACTCAGAACCTTCAGACATACTCCTGCACTACATGACCACCTGTTATTTTTTTGATGCCACCATCTCCAAACCACACATCACAGCAGGTCTCACTACCATTTTTTAAACTTTCCTGAAACTTGTCTGCTTCATTCAAAAGTGGGATAATTTTAACAAATGAACATGTGTTTAATAAATCCTTTGTTATCTCTATGTGCTGCATAGAAGGGTGAGTTCTGTGATATTGTTTTGTAGATTGTTAAATATATTTGGGATGAACAACCAACTACTTACAAGCAAGTCGATTTTGAAATGTAAACCTAACGGGGGACCATAAGCTCATTTTTGCCTATAGGGTCTTGTTTTGAGTTAATCCAGCCCTGGTCTAACGAATAGAAATCACAAACTTTCAACTTGCATGTCCTTGCTAGAAAAAGTTTCTTTTCCTTTTCTTTTTATTAAATTCCTAAAAATGTTTGTTTTTTTGAACGAAAACTATTTAAATGGTACAGACCTAATGTTTAATTCAGTATTTTTTCGAAGTCAATGGCGTCATATCTACATTAGATATTTACAAGGTTCGAATATATCACACATGATGCAGCTCTGCACGCACTGAACTGCGCTGTCTGACTCTTCTCAGACAGTGGGTAGGGTTAATTGAGGTCTAAAGCACTCACAAGTAATTAATATCACCCAACAAACTTCTCTCGTGGCCTCCTGGCAGCACATTTTGATGCTACCCTTTTTTTTCTTTTCTAAAAACCTTGAAACCTCACATGTTCCGTGATGAAAGCGGTGTTCTCGGAGTCAGCATGGCTTCCAGTGGAGGTCATGCTGAAGAAAATAGTCAGTGGATGTGCTGCTTTGAAAGAAATCGTCGAGTCTGTGAAAACCTGGCTTTTCTGCCCCGCTGAGCCAGTGGAGCTGAAGGACGAGGCCCGTCTTTATTTGCATAACACTGAAATGTGTCAGGCTTTCTTTTCACCTCTTTTATCCAACGTTTCATCCAGATTTCACTCAACCAATCACTCGCGTTTACTGGAATTACTCAGTGGTTTCAATTAATTACCCTAACCCCGATGTGAACTCTCATGTTCATATTATAATGACTCTGTAATAGGGTTTTGGTTTGTATGACTGCTGTATCGTTACGCCACAAATAGTTGCGTTTGGCTATTTTCCAAAATTACAAGGAAACTGAATTAATGTATGAAAAAAATAAATTCATCTGTTTTTAAAGTACTACACAGTTTGAGTATGTAGTTCCTAAGTGTGCCTGAAGGGGCCAGTTATACAAAACTCATTCTTAAAATTGCAACAATAACAAAAAACAAACACATAAATATGTAAGTAGCTGTTAAAATCCCCACTTTCCTCTATTCTAGTATTAATCCAGATGGCCAAAGTTAAACACTGATTTCTGATGTTTCTCTGCATCTCACGTAGTTGTTTCACCAAAATTACAATGTAACTAACAAATTAATGTATAAATGAATGGCTAAATAAATGCTTCGGTTTTTGTTAAAATGTACCTTTTTGTCTGTTTTAAGGGATACGCTTCATGAACTAATCCAAAAATAACAAATTAAACAAACAAACAAAACAAATCTGTTTTTATAAAAATGAATTTTTCTCTCACTTTTCAGTGAACAGCAGTAAATAAAGCAACACTGGAGCCCTGCAGCAAAAATTCACTGAGGACCCCAAAAGAGACCTTACTGTAGTATATCCACATAACATTATATACCCATCATTTTGTTGTATTTTGTCCCTGCTGAGATCACTTACCATCTCTGAAAAATTAAGCTTTGACGGTGTCGGCAGTCCAGGTAGATAAGAAGCTAAGCTCGTATGTGATGAGCCCGAGTTTTAGCTGCTTGTTGAATCCGCCTCTCAGGTATTAATCTTTGGCTCCTCCCACCTCATTGAGGAACTGACGTCACCTCGTTCACCTTGATTCCTCTCTTCATGTCCTAGTCCAGGGGTGGGCAATCTCAGTCCACGAGGGCCGGTGTCCCTGCAGGTTTTAGATGTGTCCTCGAACCAACACAGCTGATTTAAATGGCTAAATTAGCTCCTCAACATGTCCTGAAGTTCTCCAGAGGCCTGGTAACGAACTAATCATGTGATTCAGGTGTGTTGACCCAAGGTGAGATCTAAAACCTGCAGGGACACCAGCCCTCGTGGACTGAGATTGCCCACCCCTGTCCTAGTCCCTGGGGCAGGGGACTAAGACTCAGTGGCAGCAGGCATTTACATAAATGAGACATTATGGCCTTAGATGAAAGTAAGTGTGAAATGTAGCACAACTGCACCTTCTATTGTTTTTTTTAATAATAACTGAATTGACTGACACACAGTTCCCCCTGATGCCCCTCAGCCCTGGGGAGGTTCTGCCCACTTTCCCTCTCCATTTCTGGAGGAGGATTGAATGGACATAAACTGAAGTGTTTAGATGAAACAAATATAGTGCTGTATAAATATGCTATCTTAAACATGTACACGGATTATTCAGTGCCAGCTTTACTGCAGCATTTAGTCACTCACGCAGAAGTTTGGCACCTGGGGTACAGAAACACTTTGGAGGCAGGATTTTAAATGTGACTCCATCTGACATAAAACCTACTAAACAGCTTTGTCAATAATTTGAGAGATGTGTGAATTACCTCTGTGTTCATGCAGCTTCTCTGTAATTGCCAGCAGCTTGTGCTGACAAGATAATCGATCACCACATACACGGGTACCTATTCATTCATGACCGTATGCAGGCATCATGGAGCACACATCCTCCAGACATGTCTCCTTTTCCCCGTGATCAATGAGTTCATATGAAATTAGACAACACTCGGTTAACTGAATGAATGTGTGTGTCTATCGTGTGTCCTCCTTCCAGCAAAAATGAACCTGATATTTGGCATCAGCAGTTTAGGAAAGTGATATTTCACTCTCAGGGAAAGTTCACTTATTTTTCTAGAATTATTTTTGCTCCCAACTATTTGCACTGGGAACAACTCTGCCGTCACCATTTTCTGGATACTGGATGATAATCACTACTCATTTCAGTGAACAGACAACGTGACAGCACGCACACGTGAAAAAGAGAGTGGGAGAGGAAGAAGAGGGAGATAAGGGCCAATTGACCGTGACCTTGAGTTTTGAAGTGATGTCTTCAGTAATGGTGATGTCTCTTTGTATTTGACAGAGCAGCCAGTGGAAAGATTTGTGCCACTTCAGTTTGGCACTTGTCGCATCCACAGAAAAGGCAACTTTGACCCACACACGCACACACACAGGCAAGTGATGAGCACTCAGAGCCACATGTTCATACTTGTTAGCTGAACGAGCTCACACAACCAGCGTGAGGAGCATTTACCATAACACCGAACAACAGTGAGCTGTGGCTCACCTTCCCCAACACTGTGAGAGGTGTAGGCGGAGTGGAGTACTCGGGTCTGAGAGCAAAGCAGTACAGACCACTTCAGCTGACTGAGATGGTGCTTGTATTATGAAAGGGCACTGAATCATCAACTGAACTGAATGAATCTAACAAAGCCATACAAGCAGCAATAAAAGGATGGATGGATGCAGACGGGTGACATATTAAAGGGAAAATGAATCTTGGAGGAGATCGACTAACCCTGTTGGGCTGTGGGGGGCAGTTTGGCGGCATGGTTTTGGTCACCAGTCGGGGGGAAGAGTCATTAATACAGAGTTGTTGTGAGTGGGGATGAGCACTGTTTCTTCAGTTTGTACCTTTACATAATATAAAAATTGGTAACAATTCAGCATATACTGGAATATAAAGCAGTGATTCTCAGCCATTCTGTGCATCTTTCAAATAATTATTCTCGTCTTTTACATTTAATACAATCCCATTTTCTCTTCTGTCCTTTCTTATGATTGCCTGGTTCACACTTGAGAATCAGAACATAATGTGTTCACAGTTCTGTCTGACGTCAGGTTACCTTTGTGTGTTTTTTGGGGGGAAATTAATCTTTCTAAATGTCCTGGTGTTCTGTGTTCACAATCAAAGGGAAACAAATGAATTTTAATCAATCATTCAATCAAGCAAGATGTCATGCACATTTCGAACACAGCACATGTAAATGTGTTTGTATTTTGGGACGATTCTGGCAAATTAAGTACAACGCAACTCTGATAGCAAACTGGCGCACAAACATCTCCACACTAGAAACAATAGTGGTGTCATTGTTCTGGGTCATTCAACCCAGCATTTTGAGTCTGGGATGTTTTTCTGATTTCTTTGTAAAGTGTTAGTTTTTTCATTGAGTTTAGTCCCTGGTTTTCATGTCAAGTCTATCATGTCTTCTGTGTCCCGTTGTTGTTGTGTTGTGCTTTCATGTTCTCTTGTGTTCCCTCGCTTGATTTGTCCACCAAAGTTTGGAGAAAAAACCCTCTATACCAAAGTATTCCAGAGTCAAATGTGAGGCCAGCTGTCTGATAGCTAAAGCCTGGCTGAAACTAAGCCATGCAGCAGGACAATGATTCTAAGCACAGCAGCAAATCTGCAGCAAAACAGCTGAAAAAGAAAAGAATCAGGATGTTGTGAAGGTTTAGTCAAAGTGCAGACTACAACCCATTTGAAATGCTGTGGTGGAACCTCAAGAGAGCAGTGCATAAACAAATGCCTGCAAATCTCAATGAACCAAAGCATTGCTGTAAAGAAGAGGCGGCCAAATTTCCTGCAGAACAATGTGAGAGACTCATAAAGTCAAACAGAGAAGATTAAAGTTAATGCAGCTAAATGTGGTGCTACAAATGACTGAATTATAGGATGTACTTAGTTTTTCACACACTGCTTCTGCATTTTGGCTTAGTATTTGTTAAATTAATAACAGCACACTGCAACGTGTCACCTCATACTGTTCATCGGAGGTTCTATTTACCTAATTTAAAGACCTGCGAAGGACCAAATGAGTTCTTTTCTTTTAGTATGCTCTTATTCATAAAACCTTAGAATTATATGTGACTGTAGGTAAATGAATTGGTAGATAAAGTTGTGCCTGGCAGACTGCAATAAAGGCTAATGAGACATGCATCATCTAACAAAGCAGTCAGCTGTCCTCTGTTCTGGGCTTCAGAGTGAGCACTTCAGAAAGAAGGAGGGAGAATGTCAAGTGGCCTTATGTGCAATATCAAAGCTACAAAAAGGCAACGAATCATGCTGATTCAAAAGACGCTGCTTCTCACATTCGGATGGCTCTGGCTCACTTGTATTCACTGGAAGCCTCAAATGCTCATAAAGAGAAAATGTACAACTTGGAGGGTTTAACAGGACATGCTGTACGCAAGTGTAAAATGTGAGAAATGTTAAGCAGAACTGGCATGTATTAGCTAAAAGGGATTGTTACATGGTTTATTCCCTAAAGGTGTGATTTCCAATGAAAAGCAGCATCATCTGGAGATCTCACTTTATTTGTACCGAGAATTAATGAGACATTCTGGCTATTAAGCAGGAGGTTTGTGAGCCTGAACGTGCCTACAGCTGACAGTAGCACTCATCAAAAACCCTATGCATATATATTATTCATGTGCAGCACAACGCCACGGCTGATTTGCTGTATATAAATAAACCGTGTGGTACAACGCTGGGATCTCTAAGCGTTGCTTCAACATTATGAATAATTTAGACTAGAAAAATCCAGCCAAACCAAATACGAATGTAAAACACTGTTTTAATTCACAGTGTAGATAACGATCTCCTTACGCAGGTATAATATATAATAAAATATCCTACTTCCTCTTAAAAAAAACACTTAAGAAAAGCAAAACTTGTACACAAACTTGACAGAAAACAAGATTGCTAAGAAGCTTTTAATTTGAAAGAATTTTATAATGAAGGAAAAACAGGTATTGCTTTTTTTTTTTAATTATTATTGCCATGTTTCATTCCTCTCCTAAATCAAGTGTTGATGAAATTTCCTTCTTGCTATTTTCCTTCTCTGTAAACTAGGTTTCTTTCAACCTCAGTCAAAATTTAATCTCCTTTGGGGAGAAATAACCCAGCACAAAGGAAGGCTATGGCAGAAAATGTTGTAGTTTACAAGGAGATACTTTGGTCACTTGATATAATTGAGAGGGGATGTGCGGAGAGCTCGCTCTCCCTATTACTCACTTCCACTTCAAACCCTTCTGCTTTACAGGGTTTCATCTTCACGATGTTATTGAGTCCTAAAACACACCTGCTCCCACAGAGTGATGTCCTTGCTCTGCCACTAAACACTAAGTGCTTCAGCTTGTCTTTAAGGCTGTGAGAACTGTTGCTCCATTATGGCACTGTGTAAAATTTTAGAAGGCTTAATTTTTATTTCTATCTGGATGATGCCACCGTACACTTGAAAGTGGGTTAGATTTAAAAGCATGTGAGTTGTAACATTTTAAAAAGCAGAGAAAAAGTGACCTCTGTGAGGGGAAATACAGTGAGCTGTAATAAAGGTACAAGCCTCCCTCACACATACTCTTCATTTTAGTGCTGTTTTGAAACTCTAATTAAGTCTTTTTAGGAAAACTGTACACATGTGGATGTAAACAAGATGTTGAGATATAGATGAAAAACTCAATCCATTCTGTCTCTTGACAATTTTATCAAACAATAATTTTTGTCCCAAAAGTTGATTCTGTTCATCTGGCCGTGGTGTTTTCAGTGGGAGAAGCATTTCTTCAGTCTCAGCTGACTGCAGGTTTCCCCAACCATATAAACAGTACATTTGCACAGCTGACTAACAATGGGCTGTGAGGTCAGTTTCATGATCATTAATATGCAAATTATCATGACCACTGATCAGTGGCCATGAGCACCATTCACCATTTACAACATTGTAAGATGGTGACAGATGTATCCTTAGGCCCCCTCCTCGATTCAGAGATGGTCTTCCCCCTTTGATGTAAATGGCCTCCTTGACTCCGCCCTCAAACCAGCGTTCCTCCCTGTCCAGGATGTGTACATCCTCATTATTGAAAGAGTGTCCACTGGCCTGTAGGTGTAAATAGACTGCAGAGTCCTGGCCTGACAAGGTAGCTCTTCTGTGATGTGCCATCCGCTTAGTCAGAGGTTGTTTGGGTTTCCCGATGTATAAATCATGGCAATCCTCCTGGCACTTAACAGCGCACACTATGTTACTGTTTTTGTGTCGGGGGACCCGATCCTTAGGGTGGACCAATTTTTGGCGCAGCGTGTTTTGGGGTTTAAAAGCCACAGAGACACGGTGTTTAGAGAGAATGCGTCTCAACTGTTCTGATACTGTTAACACATAAGCGATCACTGAGGGTTTTTGCTTAGGCAGCAGTTGTCCTTCTCTCCTGGTGCCTTCCCAGCTTCGATAAACGTCCAGCTGGGATAACATTTACTCAAGGCCTTCTTGATATGATGTTCTTTTGTTTCCCTGACAGCTGTGTCTGTGGCAATGGTGTTTGCTCTGTGGTGTAGCGTCCTGATGATATTTAAAAAAACAAGTTTGCAAATGGTAGATCCAGCACCCATGCTCCCTGTTTCTGCTCTGTCTGAGGTGGGAATTAAAGATCTTACACACTAGGACCTCTACCAGACAAATCTGTGCAGCATCCACCCTTGACCTTGTCCTCCAGCCCTGCTCCTCTCTTTACCAAAGTGTCTACAACATATGACTTCAGGTCTGCTGATATGATTACAAAATCAGTCATAGATCTGTGACCTAGGTTGTCCTGCTCCCATGTGCACTTGCTTGAACATGGTGTTCATCATGGTTCAAAACTGTGGTTAGTGCAGAAGTCCAATTTTAGAGATTTTTATTCGAGAGATTTGGACGGATGATAAAGCATAGAGGGCAGTGAAGCTGTTCTGCCTGCACAGGCGGTTCCAACAGCCTATCAAGACACTTTGTTTTTGTTCTTGTTGTAGTTTGTTTTAAGCACATGTTTTAAAATCCCTCTGCCCAATACAACACTGGAAACACAAACTCATCTAGCACCTGAAACATCGCCCTCTTCCCAACCTATTTTCTAAAAATAAAAACAGGACCATCATTTCAGTCTGTCTGATGCTGAAGAACAACCCCCCCCCCCATTTTGGCCTCAGTCTTGTCGAAGTAAAGGCCTAATGGGGTAAAATGTTGTTTCTGGAGCAAGTCCAATGAGGCCAACGCAAGCAGCTTGATGAACAGCGCTGTCATAGCGAGAGCGTTAATGTGCAGGCTTTGGAGAATTATGATGAGATTAGCTCAGAGCCCAGTGGAACGCCTAATGCCACCGGTATTTGTTTATGTCACTTTGGGTTTTAGTAAGAGAGGAGTAAGTTACTGAACGACCCTCCAGTGTGGGCGAACGTCAATAAAACAATGTTATAAGAAGTAGATCATAGAGCTGAAGGTCAAGGCCAAATCATTTAGTCCTGTATTTCTTCTACATACAGGAATGCAGAGGAATTTATAATTTACACGGTTTATAATGTTTAGTTTGTCAGTGTGTGTGTGTGTGTGCATAAAATAAAACTACCTCTCTTGGCAGAGACAGATTCTTTGGCGCTTTTCTTCTCCACTCTAGTCCCCCACTCTTCCACTCTTCCCAGCTGTCCTGGTGGGAGTACATGCATAACGGCAGACTACTCCACAGTGCAGGCATCCCATCAGAGAGCCCTACCTGTTCGGATGGTGAGATGTGATGAAATGGAGACATCAGTGTAGCAGTAGCAGAGACACTGGAGTTTCAGCACTGAGGCTTCAGTTACCTGGCAGCACATCTGAATTCCCCACAGTCAGAAGGGATGTAGTGGAGTGTGCACATAGAGGGGAAAAACAAAGTTTACTTTGTGGAAGCTGGACAGAGCAAACAAAGGAGGAAAGTTAATAGATTTGCAACTGAAAATACACTTCCTCCTAGCTGTGAAATGAGAATTTTGATCAAAGAGAAGCAGTACAAACAGTGCTCAGATGTGGCACAGAGGTGACAGACAAATCATACCCAACACACTCAGATTGCACCAACATCAACCCCCCTTCTTGCCTTCTTGTTTTGCTTGTGCTGCACTACCACACCTACTCTCATGCCACCCTCCCTACGTCTTCTCTCTGTTTTGCTATTGCAGATGCTGGATAAATAAGCAGGCGTTTTGCCTGCCAGTGTGCAAAATGGTCCTTATTTATCTCTGCCATTAGAGAGTGGGTTCTATTATAAAGCTTTGCATTATTCAGTGAACCTGAGAGACTGATCATTATGGATTTCAGCCCTGTTCCATACCGGCCCCTGGAGTCCAGCTTGGTCTGCTGGCTAATGCACTGCCACATCTGACCTTGTGCTCTGAGCAAGCTGCAAGGAAGAATGGGTCAAAACTCCTCTTCAAAAACTGAAGAAAAGATGTAAATCTAGCTGTGAAATATCAAGTTCCATCTAAATGCTTCACTTTCAGGAAGTATAAAGGAACAGAAAAAACGAATTCCACCTGCTACAATTTCCTAGGTTTTGGTAAGCTCAATGAAAAGCTAACTAGTCAGCTAGTTAAATCAGTTTTATGGGAGTTTCAGCAGAGTAAGTGGCAGGCACACGGCGAGGATGGGGGGAATCATAGCTGAACATATGGTGCTGCAGAATGGTTTAATGCGTGGGACAGGAGATGAATATTGAATAGATAAATGTGATAAGCAGTTGTCCCTTATAGTGTAACCTCTCAGTACAGTGGGAAGAAGCAGCGTCATTAACATTAACTCTTGCACATCAAGAGCTTTTAAAACTGCTCTCATTTGGTAAACAAGCACTGCGTCGCTGCTGGTGGCTGAAAATACTGAATGAGGCATTACTTGTTGATCCGCAGCTGCTCTCACTCTGAGCGCTAATAGCAAGCGCTTGATCTTTAATGTGTATGTGCTGAGATAAGGAGAATTTGTTACTCTGCTTGTCCTGCAACTCAGCAATTAGACCCTGCCATTAACCATTTGTTATATCTGCTCTTTCTCTCCTTCAGCTTGGCACCTTGCTGATTACAACGCGTTGGATCGATAATTAAACAAATTACAGGGGACTGTTGGGTCAATTTTCATCCCACCTTAGCCGGCAGCTGCCGCGGCGTCATATAAAAGTCTGAAAAAACCTCTCAAAATGCAGCAGAGTTCAAATTAAAGGCTGCTTAAAAAACTGTTTGGAGCGTTCATTCGTTTCCGCGTTTTACGCAGAGCTCAACTACACCGATGCGACAGAGACGGAGCGGGTATTTGTGTCGGAGCAGGCGGGTTGGGAGCAAACCTGCGACTGGTGCATTTGGACTCTTGTTTAGTGAGTCGATGCCTGTGAATAAGACCCGGTGTTACAACCAGATGTGGGAAAAGTCAGTGTTGGGCGTTCCCCTGCGAGACTGGGCTAATTTTTACTCACACGATAGTTTCAAAAAATGAGCTTCTAATTTAATGACGATCTTTTTATTTAATAAAAAATGTCATCAGGACCTCGAATTTCACTTAAAATGCAAATTAAGGAGAGCCTATAGTTGCCAATGATGTTGATAACAAAGGTTAAACTCGCCTCTGTGTCTTTACACATACTAACCTCGGTCGATGCACAACTTTTTCTTCTTTCAGTGTGCTGAGTAGCTTTTTTTCTGATCGACCAGAATTCAATCTATCTATCCACGTGAAATCATGTGTGTATAAACAACATATATACCGTTTAATGTGTGTGTATATTTACTTTTTAAAGTTCCGGAATTGCCTCTCATTTCTTTATAGATATTTTTTAGGGCAAAAAATGCATGCAGCGATTTGTCGAAACGTGCAAACTTTTTCTAAAGAGCTTCGAAGTCAATGTTGGCCAATGTCAGCTTTATTAGCCTGAACTCTCACTGGCAAATGTTCTTTTAATATATTTAAGTAATGTTCAGGAACAGTCCTCCTGAACAGGCTCCTTGAAAGACATTCAAAGCTGTTCTTTGGATGTTGAGTGCTGTTTGTTCTGTTCTTTGTCAAGATGGCCTCAAACTGCTTCAAACAGGTTCAACCTCTGGGGAAGCCGATCCATGACTGATAAGTGTTCCCATTCTGTGTTTTTCCATCCAGAAATGCTTTTATTGCATTGGCATTGTGTTTGGAATCATTGTCATGCTGGAAAATAAAACTTTTCAGACGGTATTGCATGGCAGATCAAAATCTGATGGTACTTTTTTATGTTTATTCCATCCGTTTTGACAAACCCCCCAAACTACTGTTTGAAATACAGCCCCAAATTAAGACAGAGCCTCCACCATGTTAACACGTGACCTTAGACACTCACTGTTGTTCCTCTCTCCCAACATCTTGAATTGAAGGGATGATGGAGGGATGAATTGAAAATTAAATTTCAGTTCATCCCTCCATCAGACTTGTTCCCACAGATTTCTATTCCATCTTGTGTGTAATTGGCCATACCCCAGCCTTTTCACCTTTTTACCCGTCCTTTAGAATGGCCTCTGGACAGCCATCCTTCCACTGAGACCATTTCTAATGTGGCTTTAGTGAACAATAGCTTGACCATCTGCAGATCCAGATACATCTCTTAGGTCCTGTGTCAGTTCTTTGCTTGAGCTTTTTTTTTCTTTATGTTTTTTTCCTATTTGAATGAGTCATGGGTCAGTTAAGTATCAAGTAGAAAATTATTCTCTGAAAGTGATTAGGTATAAGGACTGGACGGAAAATGGGTCACAACTTGCTCAAGACCACCACAAGACAAGTTATAGGTAAGTCTGGCTCCTTGGAAACAAAATGTAAAGACACGGGGAGTGGCTCCAGATTTGTGCACAGTACTCTATCTTTGTATGTATTCATTATTTCAGTTCAGCCCTCCACACTTGGTATGAGGAAGTAAATTCGTTTCATACATGAGAACAAATCAGCTTATGTTGCATAAATATCTTTTTATTTTCTAATGCTAAAGTGGAAAGCCCTGGATGCACGTGATTGTTTTTTTAAAGCCTCATCCTTACCCTGCAAGTATCACTGGCGATTTGTTATCGCAACATGATCTGTGCTAAGTGTTGCTCGCTGTGCATCTTATTTTTTTCGTGTGAGAGCCGCGGGGGTGGTTACGCAACAGTCTGTTTAATTATTTGGAAACATTTGACTTTCCTTTTAGCGCCTCCGCTCTTGTAGTGGTGGGATATAACATAACTGCTATCACATCAGACGAGCCCAAAGCGCGTCTCTGTCAGGCTCCGAGTGGCTGCTGCGGTGCACACTTTGTTACAGTGAACAAAAAGGAAAATACACTCTGACAGCGTGTTGTTTGGGGATGTGAACAAGGCTGTTATACTTTAAAGTCACTGAAGAACCTGCGCCGTGGAGTACATTTCTGGGCACCAGTGGAGTCGGTTTTACGACGCCAGCGCGCGTGCCAAAAAGACAGACTGGGAGAGAGAGAGAGAGGGAGAGAGAGGGCGGGTGAGAAAATGAGAGGTTGTGGTGGGGTCTCTAACCGTGGGACAGACTTTTCTGAAGGATGGGTAGCTGTTTTTATTTAAGGTGGACTGATAATTTCACATCCACAAACGCGCATTGGATGAGCGTGAAGCGCAAACAAATGTATGGTGCACAGGGCGCTGAAGTGAGTGGGGGATGTGTCTTTAACATCTCAGCTCAGCCTTTTAATTTCTCTGCAGTTTAACAAAATTCAAACATCGTTAACTTTGATGTCACAGTTCAGAAAGAATGTGATAATTAAAATAAAATGAGATCACTCAAAATTAAACTTAAGGCTTTAAAAGAAAAATAATATATTGTTCAATAAAAACATCATCGGTTATATAAGTAAATGAAATGCAAAATTTGTTACTAAAATGTTATTAAGCTCTAAAGTAAAGTAAAAATGATATTTGGTCAAAACTGTGGAATAGCTTAACTTTCCAGAAAAAGAATCCTTTATCTCAAATAAAGGCATTAAAAACGGATCAGAAATTATATTTGACTGAGTGTTATGTCTTTTTGTTTCCTATGTTATGTTTCTACTATTAGTTAATGTACTGCCACCTGTTTATGTATATTCTTACGTGCCCAGAAAATATAGATGTTAATGAACAAGGTTTCGAAAGAGATATTTACACATTACATTTAATCATTTCATACATTTTTTTCTTATTCAATAAACAGTTAAAATAGTGAAAATAATGTTTCTGTTGTTTCAATCATTTCGAATTTAAGATCAAATCACGACCGTGACAGAAAACTGGAGACTGGTTTTACCCGTTATTTAACGTTATGTCATTCTGAAGGTTTGTTAGCAGTAGACTGAAGACAGTTATTCCACAAGTGATTGAGACTTCACGTGAAGCATTTTACATCCCCTCCTCTTCTTCTTCCAAGCTCTCATCTCACTATGTGGTGTACACGCAGTCTGCCACTGTAAGTGGCAGGAAACAGTGAGTACGACCTTAAATAAGGGGCTGGACTCTGTGGGCTTGGCAGAACCCGCTGCCTCCCCTCAGTGATGCAGTGAATCTGCGCTGCGTTTGTCCGCTATATAAGCCGCACACAGCAGCGCGAGTCTCACAGCTTCAGTGGACAGCTCCGTGGTGCTGAAATCTCGGAGACACCACTCTCTCTCACACTCAATCTCTGACACATGACTGGAACCATGGAGGGATTCTCGTGGAAACTTTTTCTACTTTCCTGCCTGGTTGTTGTGGAGAGCCTCGGGCAAGACTTCGGACAGACGCAGTTTATTTGCACGTCAGTGCCCAAGGATATGGACTTGTGCACAGCTACCATGCAAAACAGCGGCCCGGCGGAAGACCTGAAGAGCACTATCATACAGCTGCGGGAGACGGTGCTGCAGCAAAAGGAGACCATTGTGAACCAAAAGGAGACAATCAGGGAACTAACGTCCAAGTTGAGCCGCTGCGAGAGCCAGAGCCTCCCTGCGGCCGCAGGACCTGGCGGTCGGCGGCCGGGGTCGAAGAACACGATGGGGGATGTATCTCGGGGCACTACGGATACTCTGGCCCAGCTGGGACAGACTTTACAGACGCTCAAACAGAGACTGGAGAATCTAGAGGTAGGAGAGCAGAGCGAGTGAAGCGCCGACAAGGTCAAAAGTTAATTAAATAGCCTCCACAGTTAATTAGATTAAAGGATAATACTCTTTAACTCGTTGATTGTGTGTTTCTGTGGCTTTCTGCAGCTTGTACTTGGAGCCACATGTGTTTTCTAACATATTTATCTGTTTGTTGGAGAGAAGCTCCGTGTAAAGTGAAATGTTCCGCAGTCTATAAAATCAAGCGAATAGCACGGTTAAGATAAAGCTTTGCGCTTGGCAGTGAGTAGAGTAAACAGCTTCTAGGGACTTTAAAGAAAAAGAAGTCTTCCCTGTCACTTCTTTAACCCCCTCTCTGTCTCATTCTGTCCGATGCAGCAGTACAGCCGAGGGAATAACACCGTGCAAGCAAACAGCCTGAAAGACCTGCTGCAAAACAAGATAGATGACATGGAGAAGCAAGTTCTGTCCCGAGTCAACACGTTAGAGGAGACAAAAGCCGGATCGAGGAATGACACCGAGCAGCGGAACAGAGTGGAGTCCACGCTCACCTCTCTGCACCACCGGATAACAGACCTGGAGAAAGGTGCGTTTGGATTTCAACGGGCACGGGACTTTAAAACTGCTCGACCCCGTGTTGCTTTCACGGCATTAAAACGAACCACGGAAATTTAAAAGATGATTAGATGCAATTTAATTGTGTTTCACGCTCAAGGACGTAACATCCCTTAGACACCCCCCCCCCAAACAGGTAGCAGCGGCAATCTGAAACCTTTTTACCGCAACCATCACAGTGCGCACGGATATATGAGGGTGGTGAGGGGAGCTGCATTGCTTTGCATATCTCAGGCTCTGTTTGCACTTTTGCTTTGCTGAGTTTTTGTTTTTCAAATTCAGAATCTGAATATCCAGTTTGTATTTGAGCCTCTGCAAAGGGGATTAGTGAAACTTTGCGTCGCGCGCCTCGCACCGGCGCGTTTTGGAGCAAATATCCAAGGTCGGTTCAAATTCCAACACGTGCAAACGCGCGTGCGTATGTTAGACCGAAGGAGGAGGAGACAGAGCCATCTTACACGAAATATCACGGGATCGCAATGGTGCAAAGAACCATGATGAAAAAGATTGTATGAAACTACTGTCAGCCTTCAGCTTCCTTTTGCTTTTCAAAGACACTCTCCCCATAAAGAAACAGACTCATGTACCATAGTTTTACAAAATGTATGTAGGCGTATGGATGTTCAGCTTTCCTGTAATTTATCTCTTGACATATGAATAAAATGCTCACTATTAGTGCTTTAACTAACAGTAATCTCATCAACAGGCAAAGACACCCGGCCAACAGATAAGTTCCAGATCACTTTCCCTCTGAGAACCAACTATATGTACGCCAAAGCAAAGAAGAGCCTTCCTGAGATGTACTCCTTCACCGTGTGTCTGTGGATCAAGTCCAATGCTTCGCCTGGGGTGGGCACCCCCTTCTCCTATGCAGTTCCAGGACAGGCCAATGAACTCGTGCTGATTGAGTGGGGGAACAACCCCATGGAGATTCTCATCAATGACAAGGTAATGAAAAAGCTATTATCCTGGAAGCAAAGTGAATTCACACGTTTCTCACCTTTGCAGGAAGTGCATGTAACACATCAAAATAGTAATTTACAGTTGGGGAAAGCTGCAATACTTTCTGCTTGGATGAGTCAGGGTAACCTGACAGCTTCTCTGTAACACAACAGGAGGTTGAGTTAAAATAGGTGCTGTTTGAAACAGAAGCAACCTTTTTATAGAAGAGGAGAAGATATGTGATATGGGGGAAGTGATTCAGCAGGAAGGCAACACGATGTGCCGAGTCTGTCCTACCAAAGTGTGGAAGACATATTGAACAATAGAACTTATGAAATGTCTTTGCTCCAGGTTGCAAAACTGCCGTTCCTCATCAACGATGGAAAATGGCATCACCTCTGCATCACGTGGACCACCCGTGACGGGATGTGGGAAGCCTTCCAGGATGGAGTGAAGCGGGGCAGCGGGGAAAATCTGGCGCCATACCACCCTATCAAACCAGAGGGTGTGCTGGTCCTGGGACAAGAGCAGGTGGATATTCATTTTTAGACATTTAATCCCACACCTATTTGGAAATAATTCTCAACCAATTATGTGATTAAATTTGGACAAAGATTAAAAGTGGCGATATTTATGAAATGAGACCATGGGGGCACTGCAGAGGTGGTCAATTAATGCTTTCCAGTGTGTGCAAGGCCTGAATTTTGATAGAGAAGCATCATTTGAGACCTATTTTACAGAGAAAACTAAGCAAGATGTATCCTCCATATTGCAATCATATTCTTAAATGAAATCCAGCTAAATCTTAAAGAAAACACAGTTTTTTCAAAGTGATTGTTGGCTTTCTACCTGGATCAAGTGTTTGCAGGAGTATGGAAGATAAAAAATGTCAAGAATTTGTAGAATAGGAGGCATTATTTAATTCCTAAAATGGGACAAAATGATATTTCTATTTTAATTGTTTTAATTTTCTCTTTAGCTTGAATTAATTCCTTTTTTTTTTAACTTTGTTTCCCATTTTCCCCATTTTATTCATTAATGTTACTGTAATTTTCTCTTGTGTGTGAGCCTGCCAGTGATCAACTACATGGCAAAACTTGCCAAGCCCTCAGCCTCTTATTTGCATAATTTGACATAAGTGACAGAAATAAACTGAAACAAACTTATATAATTAATTATAAAAAAGTTAAAAACATTTATTTATTTTTAAGATTACATTTGATCAAGTTTCTCTTTTTCTTTTTGGATCCTGGCACTTTTTGTCCTCCTCAAAGAGGATCCCACTTTAAACCAGAGTGTGATCCTTGTACAAATTAAAGGCCCGAGTTTTTCATCTTGTAAACCTGACCTTGTCTGGATAACCTTGCAACTGTCCTGTGAAAACCCCCAAGTGAAATGCTTAACACTCCCTTTGTTTCACAGGACACGCTGGGAGGAGGCTTTGATGCCACACAAGCCTTTGTTGGTGAGCTGGCAAACTTAAATATCTGGAATAGGAAACTTTCTATCACCGAGATCTATAACTTAGCAACCTGCAATAGCAAAGCATCGACTGGCGATGTGTTCTCCTGGACAGAGAGCAACATTGAAGTGTTTGGCGGAGCGACCAAATGGACCTTCGAGCCTTGCCGTTCAGCCAACTGAACTGCATCTCACCGCTGAAGAAAGGCCTATCTGTATTTCTGAGCTTTTGTCGTTCTTGTCTTCATTTGACGTTTGTTAGAGACTATCTGAGTTATTGGTAAGCTTAAATCTGGGATTTCCACCATTCTTAGGTACCCATGTTGCAAAACAACGCTTTTCATCTTGAGGAAAAAAAAAGAATCTATTTCATCTTGGAAACCTCAGTGAGAAAGTATTGCTGTTATCCTTTTTCTTTCTTGGACATTCAGTTGAAAGCACATCTAAGCTTTTCGTTTGGCTTATTTCGTCTTGGACTGGCAGCTGGCAATCTGCGCCTTATGTTTGGACAATTCACAATCCAAGTGAGGAATTACATAACCACTCTCTCCCCCCCCTTCCTTCAGGAGAGTGGGAGATTACGCTGTCCGTCCAATTCTTGTCAGTGTTTGGCGCTGTAAAGTGATGTCTGATGCGGTACAGCTCCCCGTGACCCCTCCCTTCCTCCCATGCCTCCCCGCCGCCCTCCCTCCTCCTCCACTTTGCCCCGCCCCTCCGGAACTTGCACTGTGACTGATGAAGAGGAATGCCAGGAGAGGAGGGTACGTTGAAGGACACTGCAAAGTCAAACTGTGGTACAAGTCGATTTGTAATCATCGTTCGCTTCAAGTGTTTCTGTAAGAATGTCGTTAACTTGCCAACATTGCTAGAAGCCTGGGTGCCTTGGGCTGGTACAAATATTCAGCACATTCGGTATGTTTTCAGTTGCAAATTCAATGTTTACTGGTTTCTGTTTTTCTTTTTTCCCCTCTGAGCTGGGTTGAGTTTCTTGTTCTTCTGGTAAACGTGATTTAATTACAGTTTGTTATCTGACATGACGTGTTTTGGCAGGTGTTTGTACTACTCTGTATTAGGAATGTTACAGTAACTGTATAGTAACAGCATGAATGACAGAGTGCTGTGAAAGCATTGTTGAAATCTGCTTTACTATCTTCTCCGGGTCTGGGTTTTTTACTGTATTGTTATATGCTCCAAGCATGGCAAAACTGAGAGATGAAGAATTTAATTTTTGTAATAAAATTGTGATACTTAATGTCAGAGTGCATTCCTGGCTTTATGTGAACATTTCTATAGTAACAAACAGCAGTAAGTGGAGTTTTTTTAACCAGATAGGTGAAAAGGAAGCGATAGTGACGGTCACAAAGCAGAAAACAAAAAGAAACTGCATGGAGTGCAGTGCAGATCTTAAGGTGACTGGATAAGAAAATAAGCCCTTATTGCCACGTTTATTGTTTGTGGTGTGAGGTGCGGCGCCTGCACTACGGCAGTCAGAGGGGGGAAAAAGTGCCTTGTCATAACAGCCTTTTGGTGTCCCAGTTCAAATAAATTCAGCCTGAACTCAAACTTCAACACTTTAAACGTTCTTTGTCAGTTCACTCACATTACCTGTTATTATAGCAACACACTGACAGTGTGTCGCCGTTAATGCTTCCTGAATTTAAATCAGACACTTAATCTGAGGCTCAAGCATCAAATGGTGAAAGCAATTTGTTCAACCACAGGTAGACCATCCTGGGAAATTTTACCCAAAGACATTTGAGAAATATTCTTCAGTGTGGGCAGCTGTTGTATTTGTTTCTCACCAAGCATTTTCTTCATTAAGAAATCTTATCAGGGCCTTAAATATTCATCATGCCATGTGGTGCTGAATAATTTCTGCTGGGGTACAATTTGTTGATTAATTAAACTGCATTTTAATCTAAACAAGCTAAAAAGAATAAACCAAAACTTGACTAAAACATTATTGGAGGAAAAAACAAAACAGCTTTAGGCTTTTCGTTCTGTTTTCCACAATAATTATTCATTACATCTTTGGCTTGACCTTGGAGTGAATGTTCTTCAGACCACTCTGAGTGGTCATCAGCTGCTTACATTACTCACATTAAAGTGGAGTCTTTTAAAACTCCCATGAGGACATCAGCTTAGCTAAATAATGGAACAGTATTTTTTTTAAATTGACATTTTAATATTTTTCATTTTAAAGTGAAAACCAGAATAAAAGACACATAAAGGAAAGAAATCCCTAATCTCAATCAAGATCAGCATTAAATAGTTTAAAGCACAAAGTACAACCTGCATTAAAAATTCTTCTGTCACAGGATTTTCAAACTTCCAGAGTGTGAAGCATTCAAGTGAAACTGTTTGTCTCATTCAGTCTGTAAGATTTGGTTTGTGAGGTTTGCCTCCTAAAATAAAGCTAACAGCTTTTGGGGTTTAAACAGAAAGGTTTCATTAGGAGCATTGGTATTACGATTGTGTTCTCCTATAACACAGGCAGGAATAGTTACAACCACTTGATAACTTTGGATTTCTAATGGGATTTCACTTCAAAAATATTTCCACATATTCTCAAATTTTTCCACGAGACACAACCAGTCAGTGTTACTTTAGCCTATGTTTGGTTGCTTTTCATTATTATTTGACAGGATGTACATATGTTCACATGTAAGTAACCACTCTGTTAATCTGGGGCTTGAGTGGCAACACAAGCTCATTTCCAGTTTCGGCTTTCGGCTGAATCTTTGTTCCACACATTTAGCTAATGATGTAAACTCTGATAACCAGGCTGCAAATAGACATGATTAAACAATCCTCTCTCGGTGCTTTAATTATATTTAAATAATTCTTTGGCATTTTAGGCCTTTATTGACAGCAATAAACTGGTGCTTGTGGGGATTTCAACTCATTTTTGCAGTGAAATGTCACTTACCTGTCAGATGCTTTGAGCATTTGACAGTTCAGCTACAGCGCACTAAAAATTCATCTGGCTCTGCCGCACATTCAAACAAAAATGTAAAGTTCAGCTGCAGGCACAGGAAAATAGACCTATAATCTTTAGAACATTTGCATTTGTTCCCTCCAGTAAAAACATAAAAAAGGTACAGGTCTTATTATTTTTCTATCATCACTCAGGGAGCAATGCTGCCAACACCGGTGTGTGTTTTTTCTTCAGTGATGGTTCATTTTTACTCCTAAAATATAAAATGAGTTAGTATAAAACTGACTTTTAGGGTAGACATTAATAAGTTGAATTAGCATCTGTATTGTCTTTTCTCTGGCACAGCAGAACCAGAAGGACTAAAGACGATCTGACATTTAATGAACCAACAGAATTTAAAAAGAAATCTAAACGGGAGGCCAAAGCAATATGGGGAACATGAGAGAGACTTGACATACAATAGAAATCACAACAGACAAAGACAGCAGGGAAAACGGGGCTGGGTATACACAAGGGAACTGATTAGGAACGAGAAACAGTTGGTTAACAAGACACAGGTGAAAGTGCTTAGCATCAGGGGAAGGTAATGAGGGTGGGGAAGGAAATCACAAACCAGTGCAACAAAAGCATGAAGTAAAACCCAAAAATGAGAAAACTAATCTTCACAGTAAAGAAAGGAAAAAAGTTCTGTCACCGCGGGATGAACACTACACACATTATAAAGACATGAGGACACACGACGGAAAAGAACCTAAGAGGAAAACAAGACTAACCAATACAAAACAACAATAATTAGTGAACGGAGAGATATGTGATGTTTTTAATGTGGAGAGAGTTTTGAGTACGAGCAGATCTTGTTGAAATGCATCTGAGCTTCAGACACAAAAGTAGCCTGATGTCATACAGATCAAGACCCATGGAAGCGTGGACGTGGACACATTTGGGGGACCGTAAATGCTTCTTAAAGCTGGTTTTGCTCGCTGTCCGCTCCAGTCCAGCGACTGCCCGTCTGCCTGCATGGAGCTCTGTTGCCAGATGGAGGCGGTGCACAACATATGTGATCCAACTGATCGCTGGGGCACTCTTGCTTTTGTTGGTCCTTCAGTTGTGGAGGAGAGTGAAACAGACTGCTGCTGTCACTGCAGCCGCTGTCTTTGCTTTTGATACTGTGTTTTTTGACCTTTAAATTTCCTTTGCTGTTCTCCCTGCTCTGTTCCAGCTCACATGGATCAGGATCTTGGGGAACTGCACAGGAACTTGTTAAAAACATGGAATCGTGGAATCATTTACGCATTTGCAGGACTATAAAACCAGCTCAGTGATTCCTTCAAGTTCCTTTCACACCGATCTTACTCTTAGATTCATTCAACTGCTGTCACGTTTTAGATACACAACTGACTGATATTTCAACACTTACAGTGAACACACTTCAAAATTCTTTATTTCTTTTTATATATAGCTCACCTGATATCTCTGCTGCTTTAATCCTCTTTGAATGACAGTTACTCTACTTTCATCACTCATTGGAATTTCTTTATTCTTCACACATAAACTGACATTTCACCTGCCGGCACTGGCTCACACACTGAAGCTAAACTTTTAAAAGTCAAGTTTTAGAGCTGGATTCATATTCAGCTAACATTTCAATGATGTCTGCCGCCTGAAGTACAACTGACACTGCAGCTCCTTTCATTGTCTGCACAAACTGACGAATCACCTACAGATATATCAACACTGTTCAGACTTTTTTAAACAGTTCAAGCATTTCTGAGCTTCAAATTCAACCAGCACCTGAACTCCTTTCATTTTTTTTCACTGTAAACATGAAATTTTTTACGAATTTTAATCATTTTGTTGCACTTGAACGTGTGTTTTTAATTTAAAAGTGTTTCTTTTTCTAGTTGACACACTGTGTTTTGTTTCACTCCTCTATTAGCTTATGAATAAATTCATCAGGCCTTGACTTAAACATCATTTGGCAAAAACAAAGTTGTCCTAACAGGCATTTCTGCTAAGTAGATTTTTGTGAAAAACTTTGAACTTGCAATGGATTTTTTTTTCTTTTTAGCAAAGAGAAATTTTGTGGCTAACTTTAATCTCCCATGATGCTCAGCAGACAGCAGCCAGGGTCAAGAGCCTTTGATAAGAATGACAAGGCACTAATACAAAGCAAATTCCTGTAAGAGTGTTGGGTGCCCCCCCCCCCCACACACACACACACTCGTTTTGATATCTTAGTGAGGACATCTAATTGACATAATGCTTTTCCTAGCCGCTACCCTAACCCTAACCATCAAAAGTCAATGCCTAGCTCTAACCCTTAGCCTAAACCTAACCTAACCATAACCTAATTGTAACCCTGACACTAAAATCACAGCCTCAAAAATGCCTTCAAACTGCTGGATGGGCATTTTGTCCCCATAAGTGACTGTTGGTCCCCACAAGTATAGTAACATTCCAATTTTTAGTCCCCACAAAGATGTCTAAACAGGAACACACATAAACACATAAAGGGCAGGAAAGTATTTCCTCTACCACTCCGTAGATGGATCCCAAACTACTCATCAAATTATACTTTTGTACATTAGGACACCTGAAGTTAAGAGAATTCAGCCCTTCTACAATATAAAACAATCCCCCTATTATGATATAAATAACAGGGGGGACCACAAATTATCCTACAGCTATCTGAGGAAATACTGGCGCTCACAGAGCCACAAAAGCCCACTTCACATTTTGACGCCACCACACACCCATCAAAGAGCACATAGTCATAATCACTAGGTCTGCTTACTACACACACCTAATACCCTGCCGGGGTAATGCTGATAAGCCTTTACTGAATATATTGCTGCAGTGCAATAGCATTTTGTGCTTTGTGCAGAATTTAAAGCGGACAGACGAAAATAGATCAGCGCAGACTAAAGGGTGATGTTGCACTTTGTATACATAAGACACAAAGCCACCTCTTACGTGAGCAATCTCGACTGATAACTCGACATGACGTAACAGCGGGAGTTACACTCGCCTTTGCGTCAATTGATTATAATGAAATTGCTCTGTAAAGCCTTGACATAAGCAGCTACAGGCTGAAGGACAATAAGTACACAGATACTTTTGGAAGGTCGTTAGCAATTTTCTGCTTCTAAGGTACAAGATATTACATGATGTTATGCTTGCAAAGCACATATTCTAGGGCACCTCCTCAGCTGGCAATGCAAACCAATGTAAGATGCTTTTTTTAAAGATGTTTGTACTTTATGTAAGGAGAAGATGTCCTACTTGTTTTCAGACATCACATGCTATTTATTTAGGCAAAGTTTTTATCAAGACTTTTAGCCACGTAGCAGCATTTTAGCCGAACAGCTAATTGTGTTACTTTTTAAGTGATGCTGTACTTTTTTTTTTTTTTAACCTTTTCTACCTATTTTGCATTAAAAGCAACCTACAACATTTTCTCTATCCATTTATTTACTTAAGGTCCCACATACACAGGCCTAGAAACTGGTCAGTGACTCTCTGGCAACCACCAGTCACTGGGAAAAAAAATGGTGAGTTGATGCTAGAGGTTACTGACTTCGCTGTGTGAAACTGGTAGCAAAGAAGGAGCTGTACCAAAAAACCCCATTGTGATTGCTGTGGTCATTAGCACATTAGGTCACTGTTGGGGTTGCCAGTAGTTTGCATGGAAGACATCGACTTTTCTGCAAACACAAAAATGAACTTTTCTCTTGCCAACTACTCACCGTCAGAAAAACCTGAAAATGTGCTGCACAATTCAATGACTGGTGAGTGTTTGCAAAATCTACTATGCATGGATCAGCTATGATCCAAAAATGGCACAGAGGTTTCGGTGCAGCAGCATATCCCTCTTTCTGAACAATTTTACTTTGCAACCTCCACCTGAAAGCACCTGCTTACTGGACAGTTAGTATGCATTATTCCCTAGTGTGCAGTCATTACTAGGGGGTCGCCAATCTTAGACCTGCATGCATGAGGCCTAAGTACAGATCCAAGGAGAGTCTTCTCATATGTGGCTTATCCTAAACCAAGACTAGTAAATCAGGTTTTCAACCTACATAAAAAATGTGGCTAAAACTGTTAATAAAGCCAAGAATGAAACCTAACAATATGAAAATCAAAAATCAAATATATTTTATAATTCTGACAGCAAAATAAGAGTGTTCCACTTTTACCCCAAACTGTCATAACAAAACAGAAGTATTATTAAGGTGAAGCCCCCCCAGAGTCAAGACAGACAAGATTCATGAGCCTAGGTTATATTAATTCCTCTGGGTTTTTGTTTTTCTGTTGGTGGAGAGAGATTGAGTGGATAAAGACGTGACATCTTTGCTGACATCTCATTAATTCATAAGCAGTCCCTGGTGGCAGAGGGAAGACAGGAATAATGCTTCAGTTCAGAGCTGCAGCATTTACTGTTGTTAACTTTGGGCGACAAAGCAGCACCATGTAATGAGACTTTTGGTTGTGCCATGCTCAACAAATAACACTGAGAAGAATGTCTGCTGAGAGAGTGTCAAATATCAGCACATAATGAGGCCTTGGACTATTGACAACCTGTTTATTTCTGCCAGTGGATCCGTTTCATGTCGAGCTAAAGGACTTGAAACGGTCAAAGGGATTTAACTCAGAGCAGATGCTTGAAAGTGAACTGCCAACATCAATCTTTCCTCTTAAAAAAGACAGAGAAAGAGAGCTTCATCTTCCTCCTCTGCTCTCTTTTTCCCTTCTCCCTTCTCCTCCCATGGTGAGAGCTCCAGGTGACAGCGGGGAGTGAAACTTGTGGCATTTACTGATCAGCAGAGGCTTCCAGGAAGGATGGCGGGAGGATAATGAGGCTTCCTGGGCAGCCTGGGATCAAGGTGGATCCATGCCTCCCTTTCTTGGCCAGTCATTTCAGACAAGTGAGGCGTAATCCCTCTTTATATAAAATCTGATTATCACACAAATCTCACCGGGCTTCTTTGGCCCAGAACAGCAGCTGTGAAATAAGCTGAGCACTGGACTGAAGAGGAGCTGAAGGTGGTAACGGGTATACAGTGATATACCTTTATGTATTCTAGCTTTGCACAATAACATTTACAGCATTTTTAAAATTGCAGTAAAGTATTTTCTGCCTACAGTATCGACACATTAGCATCTCTTAAGTTGAGCAAACAGCTCCCTGTTGATATGTCAAGCAGCTATGGCACAATATTATTCTTCCCTTTGAAGTTGTGCTGTGAGTTATGCTGGATTTGATTTCAAGACTCTATTTGCTGCAAGATAATTAGCCTGAGTTGCATCAGTAGACTTCATTAATGCATTCTCATGCATTATCGTTGAAGGAGAGACTGCATCGCGTAACAGTGCTACACTTATTATTTCCTTAAACCTCTCATCACAATCTTTGAAGTGTAATGCTAATGCTAACAAACAGATTGTGTAGAAGTGGGGCGAAAGAGCCAGATTTAGGAGCTCCTAAAAGTCAGAGATTTATCTGAAATTGCTTATTCATTGCACAAAGAATTACATCACCTGAGAGTTTGTGCATTATTACCTAACTTTGTGACCTAGATTTATAGAGAAACTATGTGCAAATTGAATTCTTCACAGTGCATTTTCATAAATAAAATTATGCCGATCAGCTAAATGAACCTGACTTATTAATAATGCACAGAGGAACTCAGAGTCAGGACCCAAATTGAACTTTTTTTCTCAGGACCCACTTCAAATGTATCTGAAATAAAGTATGCATTAAAATATTAAAAACACAATTAAGGGATTAATAACAAAAATCAAATGAAATAAAGTAAACACAGTTAAAAGTTTTAGCATAGTTATAACACTAACAGCAGAAAGGTTTGAGGGGAGCCTGGCATCACACAAAGAGCTGAGCCCTCTCATGTTTACAATGACAGATGAGCTCAGGTAGGAGTCTGTGGACTATAATGTTTATCTAAAAAAAGGGTCCCCTAGGAGCAGGTTGAAGAGAACCTGTAGAGGTAGAGGTATGCTTTGGAAGGAAGGAATGAAATCCAGCAGGAGAAAGAAAGACAGTGGGCTTGTTAAAGATATTCACATTTAGAAACAGGGGGAGAAAGAGAAACGAAGAAGAGAGCGCGCCTGCAAATGGCGAAGACCCGAAAAAACAGCAGCGCTTACTGCATACACATTCGGCAGAAGCCATACAAGCAATAACACTGAGCTTTCTGTCAACACACGGAAGTCAGTATTAAAATAAATTTACACAATGGAGAAAATAACTTTTTAGCTGACACTGGAAAATCTGCAATTCCAAGAAAAATGGTTATAGGAGTGGGACGGCTAAGGCAGCTACAGTAAGGGAGCATAGGAGGAGAAGACAAAGTGAGTATTTGGGTGATAGATATAAAGACAGAGCTGCCAGGCACGGCAAAAAGAGGAAGGCCAAAGAGTAATAAAAGAAGAAAAGTATATAAAGACAGAAGGGCTGAGCAGAGGAAACCATTCAAAAGCACATGAAAAGAAATGTTCAGTTTAGGTTTAAATGTGGTGCAACATGAGCCACGCTCAGCACCATCAGGACGATCAGTCTGCGTGCGGGATGGAAGCTGCACACAGACTCAGTGAGTTTGCTTTTAGGCTGCAACTGTAATTTGTAATTTATCTAATCTCACAGCTTTAGTTGAACCCTTTTCTATCATCAAACTGACTAAGTATTTGCACATTAACACTGATCCAGCTGCCTGGGGGGTAGCTTTCTCTCTCACTTAATAATACAAAAGCAATTTCTGAAAGTGAAACAAAACCTTCTTTGAGATTCAGAATCTCTGCGAGCTTGTCTGCATCCCAAACGAGTCTGGACAGTCCTGACAATTCAGGCTTCTTCTCCAAGATGCAGAAGCTTTTTGAAGTGTGCGTTTGATGTGAAACCCTGCTGAGTTATAACCCACCTCTCCGCAGATGGAGGCTCTCACCTCCAGCTTGGAGCTCTAAGGTATTTCCTCTCTCTGTTCATGAAGGGTTTTCTCCAGGTGATTCCCGGGCACTTCCTGGTTACTGGGCCTTTATGTTGCATGTATTTTCAAGAACTCATTATCAATTTCATTAAATTATTCAGAAATGTAAATATGTCTTTTTTAACTACAATTTAAAATAAAGGTTATTAACCGTGGTGTAAAGTTTCACTTCAGGCAAAGAGAAAAGCAAAAACAAAAGCCGCTGCAGTAACTTCCTGCGATGCTTCAAATCTTCTATGATTTATTAATGCGCTTGGCCCTAACCTATTGCCACTTACCCCTCACTGAATCCTCAATGAAATATGTATGGGTGACGCACAACAACAGGATGTGAGAGAGGAAGATGAAGGAATACTGGGGAAGGTGAAGGGGAGGAGTCATTGTCGCCAGGAGTCCTGATCTCATTTAAAAAGCCGGCTTTTGTGTCTCCACAGTGGAAATGAGGGAGATGAGGAGGAGATGAGATAACAAGAAAATCACAGTTCTCCCAAATCAGAGAAAATTACATCATGAGAAACTTAAGAACTGCGCCACACAGCAGCGAGTAAATGTAAAGTAAATTAAAAAAACTGGACATATGCTGATCATTTCAAGCTCTATATTTTTATTCTTGAACAGGTAAGTTTATACCTTTTAGCCAACTTGCTTCTTATTGGTTACCCTTCACAAACAAAAGGTTTCAGCAGCAGGTGGGAGGGGCTACCTGAGAAGTTTTATTAATAAATTTCATAACGATGGCTATTTAAAAGTGTTTAAAGTGAGTTTAGTACTAAAAATATGATACTCTGAACATTGATTGTTAATCACAGAATGGATGACGTTCGTACATTTTTTTTGTATGATTGACTATCAATAAATGCCTTCAGATTTATATATTCATTTTACTTTACTGTTCTTTATTTAGAAATGAATATTTCATGTTAGAAAAACAATTTTCCCAGAGGTTTTAAAAGCTTATAATTGACCTTTAAATGATTAATTAATCCATACTAAAGCAATTAGTTTCAAGCTATAAAGCATTCATGAGTGCTGGTCATACAGGAACTCCTTATAAGAAAATGACATAACCGAACAACACGATGCTTTGGGTTTCTCCAAATGATCCTCTGCACTGTGTTCTGTGTTGTCAGATTTCATAAGCCCTCCTCCCATCTTTATTTTCTCCCTCCATTCTGCTCCTCCTCCTCCCCTCCTTCATTCCTCACAAATCCTTTTTACTCCCTCTTATGTTCCCTCTCTGTCGTCCTCTCTGGGGAGGCAGGGTGGGCCACTCACATTGGTCAGCTACATTTAGAGAATCTACAAGAAGAAAAAGGGTGTGAAAAGAAGATTACCAACGAGAGGATAAAAAAAGACAAGACACGAAGAAAAAAAAGGCACCTGCTGAAGACAAGCAGGTCAAAAGGTTTGAGATGACAATATGGGCCAAATATAAGTCTGGGATTTGTATTTCAGTCCCTCTCCTCAGTACTCACAGGAGCTACTGAAGTGCAGGGTGAACTGTAAATGGGATGATGTAACCTCCATGGGGGTTAAGTACACGAAGTACCTCAAGGTCAGGCAGGACGAAGGCTATGAAGTGTCCTCGGATTTAGCTTGGTCAAGACAAACGCCTGGTTTTCCCCTGAGTTTTGAGGGCTCTAATGGCAGGACTCTCCCTGTAAGGAGTGGACAGAGTACATAAAACATGGATGTAGTGGCCTTGACTTCACCCACTGGTTAATGAAGTCCTGCTGTGAAGCCTCAAGCTGTCAAAATCTTAGTGTTTTGAAACTGACTGTAAAACTGGGGCCTGCTCTATGTGCTCTTTTTCATGTGCTTTCCAAGTCGGAATATGAAATCAAAAAGATGTTACAAAGACGATGCACTGCAGCAACTGTTTGGCTGCTGGCTTTTTGACTTTTTAACTGAAAGAGAAAGCCAATGAGAAAGTGCCAAAACCTGCAGTCCCTCTAATGGCCACTTGACTCTAAAAACAAGTCAGTCCCATTAGACACTTGTGCAGCCGCTTAACTTTTCATAAGTCATCGTGAAGTTATATTAGTAAGGCTTATAGATACATGCTACCATTCAGTGTGCTCTGTATTCTGCACCCAATATGCAGGAAATGGGAGACAGGAGTCAAACTTGAATGTAGCTTTATCGCTGCTTCACAAGAACCACAATACAGAATACAAAGGCACTTAAGCTGGACAGAAAGTAGGAACTTATTAACTTGAAAATTATATCAGAAACATGAAACTCACAGGGTGCAAAGCAAGAGGAAATGAGGGGTGACATAGCAGAGAGAGACTGAGACAGTACATACAAGTAAGAAAGGAAGAGGAAACAGGTGGGGAAACAACTAATGCTAATCACAGGGGAGGAGACAAGGGAATTTAAGCTGAATATAACACACACGAGACAAGGGACTATCAAAGTAAAACAGGAAACTAACACTGTGAAAGAGACAGAGAAAAAAACAAAACATGACCGACTGAGGAGATGAGATGAACTACAGAGACCGGACATGGACCAGACAGACACAACTGAGCAACCCTCAACTTAGAGGAGAAGACAGGGGGAACATGGGAAGACAAAAGGGCAAAAGGAAACGAGACTGAGACGACAAGGAACACAGCCGGAAACAAATCAGAAATGGTGAGACAGTGGGAGTAAAACTAGATACAAATGCACAGGAGACATAACACCGCTAAAGTACAAGTGGAAGTAACGAAACATGGACTCACAAACAGACAGAAACTTGACAAAGCAAGAGGCTAAACACTGAGTAATCACCACTAAACTGACACAAAGGGATGTGAGAAAAAGCACAGAAATGGGATTAGACCCGACACAGGAACATAAGGGAGGCAAGAATACAGAACGGGCTCGAGGGAGACAAAATAAACAAAAACCCAGAGCAGGACTGAGAAACTAAACCTCAGAATATGAATATACAGAAAATAACAGGAAAGTAAACAAAACTGAACACACTGAGTCCTAAAGCCAGTTATCCCAACACAGTGTTTATTATTGTGGTTCTTTTTTGAGCCTTTTAATTAATTTAATGAATAACATAATGATTTACTTAATTTACTGACATATAACCAGTTTGTGCTTCGGTGTTGGTGAGTGAAATTATTTTGTTTTGGTTTCTTAATTAGCATTAATTAGTGGCTGTGTCTGCATAAACCAAAACTTTGAAAT